>NC_080182.1:5861156-6120713 GCF_950295315.1 Erinaceus europaeus | reverse complement strand
AGTGGACATTGTTTTTCTTCTCTGCCCTGACCTTTCTTATTTCATTATTGGTGTGATGGGTGTGCATGTGTGTGTCCAGTGAGACCAGAATTTACCTGCACATGGGCTGTGTGATTCGGGACAAGGGAGCTTCCAGCTCTGAATTTCTCAGAGTCGCAGTGGGTGGTCCCTGCCTCCAAGAGCTGAATGAGGTGGTGTGGAGATGATCTCTCTACAACTCTGCACATAGTGAGACCGCACGAAAGGTGCTACCATAGTGAGCTATGCCGACTCATCTCCAGGAACCCTTGCTGTGCTATCTGGGTGACCCTTTCCCTCCAGTGACATCACTGTGTTGGGCCATTAGCTCCTGGGAACTGTCCTCAAGCCTGGTGACAGGCAAGCATGCTTGTCCTCATCTTTTTGCTGGGCATGTGCACAGCCCCTGGAATGCAAACTGTATGTGAGCTGGAGAGGACCAAGTAGTGACAATACAGACGAGATGTCCCTGTCACCTTCTAGCTGGAGAAGAGAGGTCGCATAGGATTGACACAGATAAGAGACAGGCCCTAACAATCTCGTCTAGTCCATTCCCTCCCTCTCTCTCTTCCCTTCCCTTCCCTTCTCTTCTCTTCCCTTCCCTTCCCTTCCCTTCCCTTCCCTTCTCTCTCTCTCTCTCCCTTTCTTTCTTTCTTTCTTTCTTTCTTTCTTTCTTTCTTTCTTTCTCTCTCTCTCTCTCTCTTTCTTTTCCTCCAGGATTATTACTAGGGCTCCTGCACTCACTATGAATCCACTGCTCCTGGTGGCCATTTTACCCATTTTATTGAATAGGACAAAGATAAATTGAGAGTGGAAGGGGAGATAGAAATGGGGAAAGACAGATAGCTGCAGATCCTTGCATGGGTCCTTGTGCTTAGTACTATGTACTTAACCAGCTGTGCCACTACCTGCCCCCCCCCTCATTCTTTGTATTGCAAAAGTGAATAAACAAATCTGATGAGAACTAGGAAGTGAGGCTGAGGGTTGGCTCAGCTGATGGGATGCAGAATTTGCCTACGAGAGGCACCGGATTCAATCCCCAGCACTCCCTGTGCAAGCTCTGAGTTCTGTTCTGGTGTCTCAAGCTCATAAAAGTAAATAATTAAATCTGTATTAAAAGAGAAGGTGACTACAAGAGGCCATGTGACGGTGAGGTGACTATTGAGGTCTGTGTGTTTGCACTGAGCTCCAGAGAAGAGTGAAAGACTGCGCTTTCTGGAGGAACCCAGCTGAGGTCTGAGGCAGCTTATCCTGAGCTCCTGCAGCTCCACACTCTGACTTCATGGTGCCAGCTGCTTCTCTCTCTCTCATTCCCATTTCTCTCCTCTTACCCCGTCTCCCCCTCCTGTCCATCACTCCATCAAGTCTCCCCTTCTGCTCAGATGAAAGGCACAGTCTGCCTTGCAGTGACTTTAGGTTCTGCCCCAAAGTCAGATTCCTCTTTAGGATTCCATGAACAACAGCCTGAGAGCAGGCCACGGGGCCAGGACATCTGTTCCTGGGTTCTGCTCCACACTTGGGGTTCCTCCATGCCAGGGAAAGGAAACACAGAGAAAGACCCCCCTAAGGGTAAGCTCTAATTATCTCCCCGAAGAAGAGAACTCGGGCAGAGAGACTCTCAGTAACAGGACCAGCTGTCGCGACTGACTTTAATTTCAGGCAATTGAAATGGGCTGGACAGAACTTGTCCTTGTAATAAACTAGAAGAAAATAAAATCTTTGCATAAGTTGCTCCCCAGCCTTCTTCATCACAAGCTGTGTAGACTTTGCTATATAATGTATCATCTGGCCTTTCAGGAGCTCTGTTAGAGCTTCTCTTGAGCCCCGGGGCCCAGGATAAAGGTTAATTACAAAGTGAAATCACGTCTGTCTTGCCATGTTGCTCTGTTTATCTGGTGATTTGTCTCTTATCCTTTCATCCAGCTAGCCAGCCTGCCAAGGAGACTTACACTTATCCATCTACTTACCCATTCACCTACCATCCATCCATCCACTTACACATTAACCTATCATCCATCCATTCACCTACTCGTCCACCTATCATCCATCCGTCCATCCATCCGTCCATCCATCCATCTGTCCACTTACCCATTAACCTATCACCCATACATTCACCTATTATCCATCAGTCCACCTACCCATTCACCTATCATCTACTTATCTATTCACCTATCATCTATCCATCCATTCATCCATCCATCCATTCACCTACCTGTTCACCTGTCATCTATTGATTCATCCATCCATCCACTTACCCACTAACCTATCATCCATCCATTCACCTACCCATTCACCTATCATCCATCCTTCCACCCATCCATCCATCCATCCACCTATCATCCATCCAGCTAATCTCCCATCCCTGCATCCATTCACCCAAACACCTCTCTATTGATCCTCTCATCGATACATACATCCCTACACATAGCATTCAGTTCATGTATGAGACTTAGCCATTTTTCTGTTCTTCAAAACACCTGTGTCTAACCTTGACTAGACACTGAAGTGGAGTTGCGTCCTGGCATGAATCTGTGAGTTTCACTCAACAGGCCTTTTACTGGCCTGTCCTTAGGGAAGCCACAGAAATGAGGACACCGAGTCTCTCTGGCCCGGAATCACGGGGGATGGAAGCAGTCTCTGTGTACTAGCCCTGAAGGCGCAGGCTTGAACTTTCTGGCCTCTGTGTCAAAGCTGCATAAAGCGTCAGAGTTAACCATTCTTCTTCCTGGCATCAAGAAAAGGAACAACTCCCCCCACCTCCCACCCCCCACCCACCACTTTTCTATTCCTCAAACACTTATGGATAGGATGGCTTCCCTTGTTCCGAAGACACTGCCTTCATAAAATAAGGCCTCCTCCTGCAGATAAGTATTCAAAGCTCATTTGACTAAACTAAGTGGCAGAGAAAATAATTTTCAAGCTGGGTGGTGGTGCTGAAGGGGAGTCTTCTGATTGTATGGAAAGCATTTGATTAAATAGATTTGAGAGCCATTGCTAAATTAACAAAAGCCGGCACACTTTATCCATTTTTCTTCCTTATTCTTCAGACATGAAAATTGCTCAGACTTCAAGTGTAGTCTGCGTGAAAGCATTAAGTGTTTCAGAAATCAACATGTCTTATCAATCTATTGTGCTCTGGGGGAAAACAGCCTACTTGGGACATTATTTCCTTATGTTCTAGAAACCTGATAATGCCTTATTGTATATTAGGAGTATAAACAGGTTTCATTGCAAAGAGGTTCTTGTGACAAGGTCTGTGAAGACATTATGCTATTCACTTAGATGTCTGCACTTACAATCTAGCTCTCCAAGACAATTTTTGTGGCTGGGCTACAGGTGGTTATTTAAGACAATCAATTTACATAGAACAATTTATTCCTTTTTCATGCTGTTAAGGCAAATTGGTATGTAATTAGATTTATATACTGAATAATCTCATTTGCATATCCAATTAATTCTTCCTGTTTTAATTTGCTAGGGTTGAATTCACATTAGTAGTAAAAATAACACTTAAATTATCAAGGACTCAAATTTTCCTTTGCTGTAATTTGTTCAAGATGTTCCACTTAAAAATTGCTTCCCAGTATTCTTTCCAAAATCTGCAGGAAATATGTGAAAGACTTTACTTAAAAATGCCCTGAGCAAAAAAAAATCACAAAGCTGAGGTTTGCCCTTTGCATTTTCCCCTGAAATAAAGGGAAATGGATGGTGGGAAGGCACTTCCTGCCCCGATCACAGAAAGTTATCCAAAGTAGGGGAAAGTCAGGGCACAGGTGTTCATCTTCTGACTTTTTCTTTCACATTTCTGAGTGGGATTAAACACAGGAATACACACACACACACACACCGAGAGAGAGAGAGAGAGAGAGAGAGAGAGAGAGAGATATGTTGTGTCTTCCCAAAGGAGGCATCCTTGTTCTTTAATTGCACCATTCAGATGTGATACTCCCAGATGACGATGTCTGACAGAAAACCGTGCCATTACGATGCTTTGGATGTGTATGTGTGCCCTACACTTGCCAGCTCTGATGCTGAGTACCTGGCTGTCTGGGAGTGAGTGCCTACATCTCTAAGAGCAGACACATAAAATGCTCACAGTCACTGGCCATTAGAGAAATACAAATAAAGACAAGAGTGAAATACCACTTAACACCTGTGAGAGTGTCATACATCAGAAAGGACAGGTACAGTGAGCGCTGGCAAGGATGTAGGGGAAAGAGAAACACTTCCATACTGCTGATGGGCATGTCGATGAACTCAGTGTCTGTGGAAAACAGACTGGAGTTTATTTCCTTAGGACACTAGAAATGGACCTACCCTATGATGGACAGTAGCTTTCCTAAAGATTCTTCTTCTAGCGTTTGCCCTTCTTCCGTAGCCAGTCAACAGCGTCAGGTTGAGCCTGATGTCTGCTTGTTGCTGGCTTTGAAAGTGACTGGGATCCATGTGGATTCGGTCGGCTAGGAAGGATCGTCAGTTTCCCCAATAAATGGGTACTCACAGGATGCACCACGAGAAGGTCGATCCAATGCATCCCTTCCTAAAGATATATTTGAAGAACACAGAAACACCTGTCCAAAGAGATCTTTGTACAGCTATCTTCATAGCAGCATAGTCTGAAATAACCCAAACATGGAAGCAACTGAGATGTGCAAGGAGAGAAAATTGTGGTGTATATATACACAGTGGAATACTACTTGGCTATAAAAAATGATGAATTCTTCTCCTTTCCCATATCCTGGATAGAACTTGAAGGAACCATGTTAAGTGAGATAAGTCTTAAGGAAAAGATCAAATACCTCATAAGTGCTCTCACGTATAGGTAATACTTAAGCGAGGGAAGCAGAGGAAACACAAAATGAAGCTTGGACTAAGTAGGCATATTGAAGCAAATAAAAGGACTCTCAGTTGGCAACAGGTGGAAGGAAAGGGTGTTGGGTTTTCATGTGCGATGGTGAAGAGAGACTTGTATTGGTGATGGGAATAGTGTGCAGACAGGGAGGTAAGAGACCATCCCTATATGTCAGAAACTGTCCTGTAAATCATAATTCCCCCCAATAAAATAAGTAAAAATAATAAACAAGAAAGAAAGCTTCTAGAATGATTAAGGCCTCACATCAGGTCTCTGGAATTACCAGACATGGAGCTGGAAGCAAAGAAATTCTGGAACATCTTCATTTTGGGGGCACCAGAGCTCCACATGGAGAGTTCATAAAAGAGAGCAGGGGTAGATAGCATAACGGTTATGCAAAGAGACTCTCATGCCTGAGGCTCCAGAGTCCCAGGTTCAATCCTCTGCACCACCATAAGCCAGAGCTGAGCAGTGCTCTGGTAAAAACTAAGAAATAAAAAAAAAAAATTAGACATGACAGTCCATAACAGGTTAACTGATCAGTGTCACTGCCAGACCCTGGGTCCCAATACTGTCTGGGCCTCTGGTACAGTGGCTTTGCCTCCTATGACTCAGGGCCATTATTTGTAAGTAGGAATAACAAAGAGTGCTGGCCTCACAGAATTGTGTTCAGAGCTAAAGGGGCTGTGACGCGTTCAAGCCTTGGAACCTTCCCAAGCTCCTGGTGAGGACTCTATACAAGTCAGCTGTTGTCATCATTGTTGCCTTGAGGGAATGTGTGCTCATTCCAGAATTTCTTTCTCATGGTCTCTCACCAAGCATTATTTGACAGGGCAACCTTTAAGAAGTATCAGAGGGGCCTGAGGCTCCAGGTTCAAGCCCCAGCCACAGCTGAGTGGTGCTCTGGTCTCATTCTCTCTCACGGAAATCAATTAAGAAATCTTACTAAATCCTTGGGCAGGGATAGATAATATAATTGTTACGCAAAGTGACTCTCATGCCTGAGGCTCCAAAGTCCCAGGTTCAATCCCCAGCACCACCATAAGCCAGAGCTCAAGTTTCACTTAGAGAGGGGCTGGGTGGTGGCACACCTGGCTGAGCACACATGTTACAATGCTCAAGGTCCTGGGTTCAAGTCCCTAGTCCCCACCTGCAGGGGAAAAGCTTCACAGATGGAGAAGCAGGTCTGTAGGTGTCTCTCTCCCTCTTATCTCTCCCTTCCCTCTGGATTTCTGGCTGTCTCTAGTCAATAAATAAATAAATATGATAAAAATAAATAATTGAAAAAAAAGTATCAGAGACTGGGGGTGGAGGGGAGCGTGAAACCACAGAAATGTATTTCCACTGACTTTGAGGTAGATGACTATAGGTCCAGGATGAAGAAGTTCCCATACTGGTTTGTGTTACAGAGCGAGAATTATCCACCATCCACTGCAAGGAAGCAAAGATGTTTATTCACGAATTGCAATCCCGGCCGAGTGGTGACTGATGTTAGTCTACCAAGCTCGACCCTGAACAAGGCTCAAACCACACAATTTATAGGAATTCAGACTACACTCAGGGAGGGGGAACACATCACCTTATCAGCCTATATCCAATAACATGCTATAGAAAACGCAAAATCCAATCATTTCAAACTTAGCAAAAGCATGATCCATTCAAAGCAAAGCGCGGGCTAGTTTCAAACATTGCAAAATCACACAACCAATAGAATCTAGCCAGGTAGGGCTACCACATCCCCCCACCATCAGCTGCCCCTTCCTAGAAAATAATTTCCTAGTGCAAAGGCCCTGATAAGCTCTGCCTGTTTGCAGGGTCTTGGTAAACAACCGGTGGCTTACTGATTAGGTCCTGTTCTTCAAGGGGGAAGGGGCAAGGAATTTTCCATCTCACACTACAAGCAACTTATACTAAAAGGAACTTAAAAACTTCTGCATAAAAAGGGAACTTCAAGGCTACTGCCTTTTACAGTTTGGTTGCACAGAAATGCCTTTGGCTGTGGCCTCCTCCGTGTCTCCAGTGTCTCTGTTTCCAAGGACATCAGCCACAATTGGGTGGGGGGTGGGGGCAGCCCTAAGAACCTCAATGTAATTCCATGAATTAGTGAAGGCCTCATCTGTAAAACCATCACATCTGGAGCTTCCATCTGTAAGTTTCAGGGGCATGACTCGGGGTGCTCAGCCCGACTCTTGGCTAGTGGGTGTTCTGAACGCCTGGCTGCAGAAACAGATTCACAGAAGGTCATCTACCTTTTCTCCCCACGTACTTTCTTTTCTTTTTTGTTTGTGATTAATAGTAGTAGGTTACAAGATTATAAGATTACATTGTATAGTTCATACCATCCCCACCGCACCGGAGTTTTGTGCCCTCGCCCTCCTAATTCCCAAAGATAACCACTACAAGTGTTCTCACAAGTTTGCTTGCTTCTGTTTTTTGTTTTTTTTTTTTACAAGTTCATGTGTATCAGTTGTCTAGATTCCACATAAGAATAAACCTACTAGTATTTGTCTTCCATCTCTTTAATTACTTATATCTCCTCTTGTTCTGTCCATTTTGTTCCGAAGGACACAATATCATCTTTTGTGATTATTACAAAGTAGTGTTCCATGGAATATATTATCCTTTAACTTCTTTAGCCAGCCATCTGCTGATGAACATTTAGGCTGCTTCCACTCTTTGGCTACTGGAAATAATGCAGCTATGAACACAGAGGTACACGTGTCTCTGTGAATTATTGTTTGCTTATCTTTAGATAAACACTGGTGTTGCAGGATCATAAGATAATTCCATGTTTATGTTTTTAAGGACTTTCCGTACAGTCTTCCAAAAGGGCTGCATCAATCTGCATTCCCACCAGCAGTGTAGTTGGGTTTCTTTATCTCTACAATCTCTCCAACACCTGTCATTTCCTGGTTTGTTGATGTGAGTCATTCTCACAGGTCGGAGGTAGAATCTCAGTGTAATTTTGATTTGCATTTCTCTAATTATAAGTAAATTGAAGTATTTATTTAGAAAACTCTTTAGGTCTTTGGCCCACTTATTTACTGGGTTGTTTTTGTTTCTTTCTGTAGATCTGTACCAATTCTGTATAGATGTTTTATATCAGTTGTTGGAAGTGTAGTATGCAAATATCTTCTCCCTTTTAGTGGGTTGCCAGGTTATCCATGTGTGTTCTGCTTTCAATGTGTAGAAGTTTCTTATAGAAGTTTCATAGAATCCTATGTATTTAGTCTTGTTTTCATTTACCATGCCCAAGAGGTTGAACCTCTAAATACATCTTTGCTGTGGAGATCCTATAAAGTTTAACCAACATTTTCTTCTATAAATTTTAGAGTTTCTGGTCTAATATATAGGGAGTTAATCCATTTTTATTTGACCTTGTGTATGGTGTTAGGTGATAGTCTAGCTTCACTTTTCTATATGTCGCTGCCCACTTTTCCCTAGCATGATCTGTCAAAGAGACCTTATTAACCTCGTTGAATAGTTTTGGTCCCTTTGTCACATATTAGGTGTTTCTATAAGTGTGGACTCATTTCTGGGTTTCAATTTTATTGATCCAAAAGTCCCTTTTTATTGTAGTGCCATGCTGTTTTGATTACTATTGCTTTGGCGTATTAACGGGTTTCCACATTTTACCTTTTTTTCCTCAGAAGTGGTTTTGGCTATCCATGTTTTTTGTTTGTTTGCTTGTTTGTTTGTTTTGTTTTGCTTTGTGGTTCCATACAAAAATTTGGACAAGTTGCTCAATTTCCTTGAAATATATCATTGAGATCTCTTTTTTGTGATTTTATTTTTTATTTATTTATAAAATGGAAATATTGTTAAGACCATAGGATAAGAAGGGGTACAGTTCCACACAGTTCTCACCACCAGAGCTCTGTATCCCATCCCCTTCCCTGCTAGCTTTCCTATTCTTTATCCCTCTGGGAGTATGGACCCAGGGTCATTGTGGGATGCGGAAGATGGGAGGTCTGGCTTCTGTAATTGCTTCTCCGCTGAACATGGGTGTTGGCAGGTCAATCCATACTCCAAGCCTATCTCTTTCCATAGTGGGGCAGGGTTCTGGGGAGGCGGGGTTCCAGGACACATTGGTGGGGTCGTCTGTCCAGAGAAGTCAGGTTGGCATCATGGTAGCATCTGCAACTTGGTGGCTGAAAAGCATTAAGATATAAAGTAGAAAAAATTGCTTAATAATCAGGAACCTAAAGGCAAGAATATAACAGTTGACATTTGGGGATCTCCATTTTGGAAAAAGCTAGTAGGTCTATCTTAGGTATATTCCAAGGGCCTCGTGGCTTTACTAACTTTTGCCTGAGCCCAACAGCTAATATGCATGTGGGCTAAGAGTATTGTCTGGGGAGATGGTGTCAGAGTTGCCAAGCTAGAGAACTTGGAAGAAATGGAACCATTTAGATCTTGACAGGGATTGCACTGAAGTTGTAGATTGCTTTCAGTAGAATGCCCATTTTAATAATGTTTATTCTTCTAATATGGGAACAAAGAATATTCTTTCATTTCTGTGTGTCCTTCTTAATTTCTTTTAACAATGTCCTATAGTTTTCCTTCCAGGATACTTTATAAAGCACATGACCTATCTGCCCTCTCTCAGAAGCTGTCTTTGTGTTGTGGCCTTTGTCATCTTCAAGCCTCACTGTCAGTTTTTCTTCCCTGATTTTTTTATGCAGTATCTGAAAATGGGCCGAGGGTCTAGTGCGTGCATAGTATGGTTAAGTGGTCTCTCTTAATGAATATTTGATTCGGTATGGAGGGGTGGGGGTGGGCAGAGACATGAAGAAGACAGAGCAGCTGAGGAGTTCTTGGAGTTGCCTCTGATGCCATCCATGGTGTTTCCATGTGGTGCCTGGACTTGAACCCAGACTCTCATGCACTGGAAGGGTTCTGTGGCTGAGCTGTCCTCTGCCCTTCCCAGTTGCTATCCAGAGCATCAGACATGTGTATTAGGAATATTCTCACACTTGGGTAGAGCCTCATTCACACCTCAGAGGTACTCCTATCACACAAATATACACACTACTGTGCTACTCAGTATTTACGCAAAGCGTATCATACAGACACTCAGTAGGGGTGAACTCCATCCAGTTCTTTTCCTCTCTGACTCTGTAACACATCCTCGTAACTGTGCAAACTGAGGCAGCATCACAGAGGAGCCTTGCAGGTCCTTCTAAACTGTTAACATAGGTATCAGCTCCTTGCTGTGTTAGGCCATTTCTGCATCTGAAAATACAAAGCCTTCGCCCTCATGGTTGGATAGAGGGCTCTGAGAAGCTCTTCCTCCCACTATGGCCGAGAATGTGTTTGTCTCTTGCAGTCCTGGAGAAGGAGGACAGTGGACTCTTCTTCACAAATGCAGAGTGGACACTGGGGTCTGTTCCTTCAGTCTTCACATCCCCTTCTCCTTCTTTATGTACCACCTGGGGATGAGTGGAGCCATGTTCAGGTGCCTTTCCACTGAGCTGTCTCCATGGCCCTTCCTGTTACTTCACTAAGGATTGGGGAAAGGAGAGAGACACTGCAGCACTGCTCCACCATCTATGGAGCAACCCCTCTCACCCCAGTGTTTTGCATGGTACCCCCATGTGGTGTTTGAACCTAAGGTCTCACACATGGGAGGCACTCTGTCTCCTGGCGTTCGCCACTTCCTCACCTCACCTCTAAGTGCCTCCTCTCTGCAAATGCCTCTTCTTCCTGGTCCTATGTTCTCCTTTGGAATCCTTGCATCTTAATCCTTCACTGCTCTTATTCCCTCCTCTCTAAAATGCCCTTTCTTCACTGTGTCACTTGAAGAGTGGCCAGTGTGTGAATGGTGTCCAAGTACCAAGGGCTCAGGGATAAGAGAGAGGAGAGAGAGAGACACAGTTTATACACTCACCAGTGTTCGTAGCTGTTACTAAGGGCCATCCGATCTGCAGATCTGCATTTTTTTCTCCTCCTCCTCATCTCCCATCTCTGAGGCTCAATGCCAGCACTGTGAATCCACAGCTTCTGGTGGCCTTTTTTTTTTTCCTCGATAGGACAGAGAGAAGTTGAGAGGGAAGGGTAGATAGAGAGAGGGAGAAAAAGACATCTACAGACCTACTTCACCTCTTGTGAAGTGACCCCCATGCAGATGGGGAGCCAGGGACTCGAACCAGGATCCTTGGGCTAGTCCTTGTGCTTCACGCCATGTGTGCTTAACCTGCTGCATTACTGCCTGACCCCTTGATCTGCATTTTCTTCATGACTCATTTTCTGTGGGTCTGAATGTCATAGTGTTCCTAACCCCCTGTCCATTGAAATAGGGTTTATTTTTGGCAATGTCTGGCTGGCTATTTTTAGGAACACATTCAGAGCCAAGTCACAGTAACCGTTGGGCCACCATTTAGGGGGAAAAAAAATTAATGGTGACTGTCAGTTAATGAAGCTGATTTTCTTCTACAGCTCATATGTTAGCTCTGTATAATTTCAAGGAGGAGTTTTGAAACTCCCCTAAACTGCTACAAGTGAAAGCACACGTTAAGAACACTGCAAATTGCTCTACAGAAGTCAAGCCTGTATTTTCTAGTACATCGTCTCATCATGCCTTCTTTTCATTGCATTAAAGTCTAATGTATGCACTGCTTAAAACTCAATATGGCTGCTTCAGATTCGATTGTTCATATGACTTGCATGTGCTCGTCTGACCCATAGTTGCCATGGGCTCTCAGGCAGAGAGTCCTTGAGCTGGAGAGGTCCCCCTGTGATTGACAAGTGACTCCTCACTGTGCTGGGCAGGAGGGTTGCCTGCAGCCCAGTCCCTGGCCTTACTCTTTAAATTGCTTTCGCAACTGCAGAGTGAGTGACTTCCTTCCTTCCTTCCTTCCTTCCTTCCTTCCTTCCTTCCTTCCTTCCTTCCTTCCTTTCCTTCTTTCTCTCTTTCTTTCTTTTTCTGAGTGACTTTCTTTAAAAGTATACTGTTTCATGTAGTGGTGTCCACCAGTTCTCTGTAGATCAAATCTTCCCATATTCATTTTTTAATTCATAGGAAATATCTTCAGAAAAACTAGTCAACTGAAGAAACTGGGACTTGGGACAGAAATCAAAAGCGTGTTTTAGGTCCCAGTGTTAGAAACAGATGGAACAGAGACTGTATTTCAAGTTCCCTGGCCCACAGTGCACCTACCTTTGGTCTTCCATTCTTGGAAGTGGTGATTGGAGGCCGAACTGTTGTCTTTTCTGTCCACATCACGGGCATTACCCCCCTTCCATGAGGAGGACCAGGTTCACGTTTACGTTGTTTTACCTGAGCTCTGAACGACTCTGGTTTGTGGTTAAACCTGGGACCTATGGCACCTCGGGCATGAAAGTCTTTTTTACATCACCACTATGCTGCCTCCTCAGCCCTTTGTATACTTTCCATCTGCTACAGCATTGGAATCACTGCACTGCAGCCTGCTTGTGACTGGGGAGATGGCACAGCTGGCAGAGTGCAGGACTTAATTGCTGAGGCTCTTTTATCCACCCCAGCACCACGTATGCTTGACCAGAGCTGCTTTCTCTCTTCAGTAAAATAACTGAGTGTTGTTAGAGTCCAGCACGCCAGTGTGCCGGGCTAGCTTCGCGGGCGGGAGATAGAGACCAGGGACACACGCTGAGCGGAGAAGCAGTATTTCTTTATTCACGAGCAAATGGCTCAAAAAACTAATCTAATCTAATCACAACCCAAATCTGTCCTGCATCAACTAAGTTTTTTCTTTTTTTCTCTTTTTTATACCAGAGCACTGATCAACGCTGGTTTATGGCGGTGCAGGAAATTGAACCTGGGAGACTTTGGAGCCTCGGGCATGAGAATCTCTCTGCATAATCATTATGCTACCTACCCCTGCCCCCTAAAAAAAAAAAAAAAAGCAGTGCAGTCTGGGGAATTAGCTCAGTTCATGCAAGACTAGCATGCCTGAGACTTCCAGTTCAAACTGTGATGCTGTTTGTACTGGAGTGGTGCTCTGGCTTTCTCTCTCTCTCTCTCTCTCATGTGAAACTGTCATATTTAGAACAAAAAGAACAGTGTCCTCTTGGCTGTGTGTCTTCCTTCCGAGGACGTGTGCAGTGAGCACTGATAAAGATGTGTGGTAGAAGCTGGCTAATCTCTCCCTTCAGAGCCCAGGCCCAGTGTGTCTCCAGAAGATCCAGATGTGCTTTTGCTGGAGTTACGGAGCCATGGCAAAGCTTCCCGTTTGAGAACATGGACAAATTCCAAAAGCACAATTCCACTGTTGTGTGGTGTTCAGGTGCTGGATTCTTACACTTGGTTTTCATGTATTTTGTTGCCCTTGGTAGATGAATTAGACAAGCCATGGGGTTCCCTTCTCTGAACCTTGCCTTCCCTGCCTAAAAGCAATTAACTACTGAGAGTTAGTGCAAGAGTTGAGCTCTGCTGACTTGCTCTGTCCCAAAGCTCTGACTCAGTAGGGGTGGGAAGGAGCATTGACGGGAGAGGCCTTTACCTCTCAGGCCAAAGATACACTGCCTTCCCAGCCTCTCTCCTGTTTGACAAGTCAAAGAAAAACCCCACAGAGGCCGAAGCCTTTTCACAGTCGGCAGCGAACAGATTGCCAGGTACAAGGAGGAAGTGTGCCGTGTCCATTATTTGCTGCCTCCCAGATTTTGCTGTTTGTGATCATGCCGCTGACATCATTTACATCTAGGGGGGCGGGCTTCTTATCATGCCTTATGCAGATATCCCTTCTCTGTCAAGGCCAGAGAGCACTTGCAGTTCTTAGGCTCCTGAGGCTCCCAAATTGCTCTCACACACTGGAAGCACAGGGCTGCGTCAGCTAACCCCTCCCGGGCTTGGGGAGGAGAGCAAGGGAGTTTGGAACTGGCCAAAGGAGCTCAGAAGAGTCAAGTCTGCTAACCCATTCTTCTGCAGAGAACAACCAGCCCCGTGTCACTCAGGCTAGGGAAGGAGGAGGAAAAGGAGGAGAAGAAGGGGGGGAGGGGGGAAGAGGAACAGAAGAAGAGGAGGAGGAAACCAGGGAGGAAATAAGGGAGCCCGTATTTCTTCACATTTCAAAAAATATTCTTGTTTTATTGCCACTAGGGTTATCACTGGGGCTAAGTGCCTACAAGAGAAATTCGCAACCTCCAGTAGCTAATTTCTTTCTTTCATTTTAAAGTTTGAAACAGAAATCGAAAGGGTATGGGGAGATAGAGAGGGAAAGAGAAAGAGAAAGAGAGTAGCATTGCTTCCTGAAGCTTCCTACAGGTGGGGATCAAGGCCTTGAACCTGGGTTCTTGCACACAGTCAAGTATGTGCTCAGCCAGGCGTGCCACCTCCCAGCTCCTCCTCAGTGAAGCTGTAGGCAGGGCTGTGCTCTCAGAAGTCTCAAATATGTCTGCATATAAAAAGGAGATAAGAATTGAGAGATGCAGGGCCAAGAGATAGCCCACATGGTAGAGCCTGCACTTGACCATGTGAGAGGACCTGGGTTCAAGTCCCTGCCACTATATGGAGCATCATACACAGAGGAAGCTTCAGGAGCAATGGGGCAGAGCTGTACTATCTCACCCCTCTGTGTCTCTCACCATGTGGAAAGGTCTGGAGTCAAGCATACACAAAATCCCCAGCAAATGCCTGGGGGCAAAGGGAAACAAAAAAAAAAAAGCTAGAAACTTGACTATCCTCACTTTGCTTGAAGGGGAGACTTTTTTGGTAGGAAATGTCCATTTTAGCAATTATTTGGTTGCGTTTATTGGAAATCCCAAAGTAGAAATTTCTAATGGAAACCGTGAGGTTCAGGTTCTGTGCGCGGAAGCAGGAAGGGGGACCGTGGGCAGGGAGTCCTGCTTGGCAGCTCTGCAGATGTCATTCTGTTCCTGTCTTTAGATCTGGGGGGTAGGTGTTGGGAGGGAAGCACATTGTCAGGTGTAAACAAGGACGGGGTGAGTCTAACACCTTGTTTCCAAACAGTCGTCACAGGCCCCAGTGCCTGAGCTGCAGACGGAAGTAGGCACGTACTGTCTTGCTCCGAATAATGGAAGTTCAATGTCTAATTTCAGACACAGCTTGAATACACTTCTGCAACTCCATTTTGTGGTAATTTCTACCAGCTTCATAAAGTGTGTACAAATGGATTAGTCATAACTTTTCTTTTTGTGTGTTATGATGTACTTAGGAATATTTGGAAATTGGAACATAGCAAATATATTATATATATATCCCTGGTTATGATACAGTGGCAAGAGCATTGAGCTCAAAATCATGAGGTCCCAAGTTCAATTCCAAGCACTGCATGTACCAGAGTAATGCACTGGTTATCGTTCCCACCTTCACAAAGGAATATTATTTAAATAAAACTAAGCTGGTGAAATAGATCACTTGGCTAGTGCTCTGCTCTGTCAGGCTTGAGCCCAGCTCCCACCACAGTGAAGTCCCTGCAGTCTCTCTCATTCTCTCTGTATATATATCTAAAACGAAATAGACATTGTGACTGTTTCCAGGTTTTGGCTATTACAAATTGTGCTGCTATGAACATAGGTACATAGTACATACAGATCTCTTTGGATGGGTGTGTTTGGTTCCTTAGGATATATCCGCAGGAGAGGAACTGCGAGGTCATAGGGTAGGTCCACTTGTAGCCTTCTGAGAGCTCTTCAGACTGCTCTCCACAGGGGTTGGACCCATTGACATTCCCACCAGCAGTGCAGGAGGGTTCCTTTGTCCCCACACCCTCTCCAGCATTTGTTGTTACTGTCCTTTCTGATGTTTGACATTCATATTAAGTGAGATAAGCCAGGACGAGAAGGATGAAAATGGGATGATCTCACTCACAGACAGAAGTTGTAAAATATGCACAGAAGGGAAACCACAAAGCAGAACTTGGACTGGGTCTGGGGTATTGCACCAAAGTAAAGGACTCTGGGAGGCAGAGAGGAGTTTTTAGGTCCTGGTGCATGATGGTGAAGAGGACCTAGGCGGGGGGTGAGAGTGTTTTGCAGAAAACTGAGAAATTTTACACATGTACCAACAACAGCATTTAGTGTAAACCATTTATTCTAAAAATATCTATTAAAAAAATAAAAACAATTAAAAAGAAGAAATAGGCATTTCAGATCCCTCAGTTACACTCCTTTTCCTCCCTATATATCTCTCAACACTGGTATCTCTCATTTCCAGAAGGAATAAGCCCAGCACCAAGGTGTGTCTCCTGGGACAGAACATATACTCTGTTCTCAGGGCTCAGTCACCACAGGCACTGAGCCCTTTCTCAAATGCTATATTTTTTCATTACTAGTGATTTAACAATGATCAACAAGAATGTGACAAGAGGGGTACAATTCCCACCACGAGAGTACTGTACCCCCCACCCCACCCCCCACCACTGGAAGCATCCCTATTCCTTATCCCTCTGGGAATATAGACAAAAATCTCTATGGGGTGCAGATGATGGGAGGTCTGGCTTCTGTAATCACTTTTCTGCTGGACATGGGCATTGACAGATCGATCCATCAAACCCCCAGCCTGTTTCTGTCTTTCCCTAGTGGGGCAGGACTCTGGAGAAGAGGGGTTCCAGGAAACATTGGTGAGGCTGTCTGCCCAGGGAAGTCAGGTTGGTGTCATGGTAGCATCTGCAATTTGGTGGCTGAAGAGCATTAAGATATAAACAGAACAAATTGTTTCATAATCAGGAACCTAAAGGTAAGACTAGAACAGATGAGATTTGGAGTCTTAATGTTGAAAGAAGCTAGGAGGTCTATTTTAGGGTTTTTTTGTTTTTGTTTTTATTTTTGCCTCTAGGGTTATCACTGAGGCTTGGTGCCTGCACTAGGAATCCACTGGTCCTGGACAAGCAATTTATTGTCTTTTTTTTCTTTCTTTCCAAATCTTGAGAGGGCAGAAGGTATCTGGAAACATCCCTACAGATCAGAAAACCAAGAGAAGAATGACCTCTAGCTCAGAGGCACTTATGGGGAACCTATTTCAAATTGAGTACCCCAAGCCAAGCTAACACAGGCTGTGTGGTAAGAGGCTGTAGAGAAAGCTGTAGCACGAGGCTTTTTATTACAGGGTCACGACAGCCATCCGTCGGGTGGACAATGGCACTTGTAAACACGCTCTGATGTAGGTGCCTCCTCCAGGGCCTTTTGCTTCATGCTGAAGTAAGCACAGCAAATAGTTTGCTGTCAGGCTGCATTGAATTTAAGATGAGTATTTATCTGGGTTCTGAGGATGTCCTGCATTCGCGCACTGAGCGTTGGCTTGGCTGTATGGACACACTGTAGTGCTCCAGGGAACACGGGAAGGGAGGTGCTCCCTAAAATGTGCTTTCTGAGGACCCCAGTCTGGGTTCAGAGGGGTGTGTGGCTCTCCCCAGGGGAGAGACATGTAGGCCTGAGCTGGTGGCTGTGTGGTTTGGAAGGAGAGGCACTTCCCAAGGGTGTGTCCGCTCTTCCTGTCTGTTGTTTTCTCATGCAAGCACTCCAGAGGTGTGTGTGTGCGCGCGTGCCCGGATCATGCAAGCACTCCAGAGGTGTGTGTGTGCACGCATGCCCGGATCATGCAAGCACTAAAGAGGTGTGTGTGTGCGCGCGTGCCCGATCATGCAAGCACTCCAGAGGTGTGTGTGTGCGCGTGCCCGGATCATGCAAGCACTCCAGAGGTGTGTGTGTGCGTGCGTGCCCGGATCATGCAAGCACTCCAGAGGTGTGTGTGTGCGCGCGTGCCCGGATCATGCAAGCACTCCAGAGGTGCGTGTGTGCGCGCGTGCCCGGATCATACAAGCACTCCAGAGGTGTGTGCGCGCGTGCCCGGATCATGCAAGCACTCCAGAGGTGTGTGCGTGCGTGCCCGGATCATGCAAGCACTCCAGAGGTGTGTGTGTACGCGTGCCCGGATCATGCAAGCACTCCAGAGGTGTGTGTGTGCGCGCGTGCCCGGATCATGCAAGCACTCCAGAGGTGTGTGCGCGCGCGTGCCCGGATCATGAAAGCACTCCAGAGGTGCGTGTGTGCGCGTGCCCGGATCATGCAAGCACTCCAGAGGTGCGTGTGTGCGCGCGTGCCCGGATCATGCAAGCACTCCAGAGGTGCGTGTGTGCGCGCGTGCCCGGATCATGCAAGCACTCCAGAGGTGCGTGTGTGCGCGCGTGCCCGGATCATGCAAGCACTCCAGAGGTGCGTGTGCGCGCGCGTGCCCGGATGCGAGTGGTAGGGAGGGAGGAACAGTGATTTCTGAAGGGAAACCCTAAGCTTTTTTTTGACTGATGATCCCTACTAATTCCAGGGAAGCATGCCAATGTGTCAAACCCTCCAGTGTCATCCTATTACACCAAAGGGTCACAGAAAGGACAAATTCTGTTAGCCAGCCCCGCCCTAATCTTGAGAGCATTTAATCCACAGTGGCTGAAGGTGTGGGCGTGACTTGCCAAAGACACAACCACAGTGCTCCAGAGGCAGTGGCGGCCACCGGTTATCCATATAGGGACAGCCAGGTGCTGAGCTACACACATGAGCTCCTTAAGGCCTGAAGAAGCCCGGGTAGCTAGTGGAGACTGATGTTCTGGTGACCCACTTTTTTTTCCCCCTCAAGGTGGAGGAGTAGGGGGAAATAGAGATCTGCCCAAGTCCAGTGACTATGGCAAGTTTTGACATCATTAAAAGAAAATAAAGGATAAACAGAAGTAAAGTTTGCACATTAGAAAACTTCAGTCCTTGTGTGACTCAAGACAAAACCGAGACCTCATTTTGCAGAACCAAAACTCCCTAAGAAGCTTCTAGTAAGGGACTCTACAGTGTTCTGAAGCATCGCCCTGAACTCTTCCCTCCTCTCTCCCACAGGGAGGCCTTCCCATTGATGCCAAGGTGTTTCCTCACAAGTTTCCTCACCGGCCTTCTCACTCATTCCACTTGCCTTCCTGAAGTGAGCAGTAAGCCTGAGGCTGGGGGTAGACCCACTCTTTTCTTTCCTATCCCTTAAGACTTCCCACAGAATATCTGGCACGTATTTGTCATGCACCAGTATTTTTATTACTCGCCTCCTCTGAGAGAGGGTTTGAAGCATCCCCAACACACGTAATCTTTTTGAAGATATTGTATTCAACATGGAAACATGATTTCCTTTGAATGTTGCTTTTGTTCTCAAGTACAGAACCAGAAAGCTGGTCAGGGAATGTTGCACCAGCTCCACTTTCCCGGTTAGCTATTGTACACAGAATCCTATTTCGGTTTATCCTTTATTTTCTCTTAATAACTTCACAACTTGCCACAGTCACTGGACTTTGGCAAATCTCCATTTCCTCAGAGTCGGGTAATTTGCATTCCTCCAGCTCTAAGGACTATAAGCAGTCTGAGTAGTCCCTAGCCTCCATTACAGCTGACAGCTACCAACATTCTAAAGTGGAGTTCCCACGCTCCTTGATGCCCCAAAGTTCAGGAGACAAGTTATGACCTGGTGAAATAGCTCACTTGGATAGTGCACTGTTCTGCCATGAACAGGACCCAGGTTCAAGCTGGGCCCACTGCATTGAAGAAACTTTTGTACACTGTGGTCTGGTCTCTCTCTCTAATAAAAGAGAGCAATAATATATTAATATAATTGATACCCAGCAGCAGTCTACTTGAAGCGTTATAAAGAAAATTCAGACCAAATTACACACGGTTAAGCACACATAGCGCAAAGCTGCAAGGACCTGCACAAGGATCCCGGTTCGAGCCCCTGCTCCCCAGCTGTAGGTGGGGCCACTTTTATAAGCAGTGAAGCAGGCCTGCAGGTATCTTTGTCTCCCCCTCTCTATCTTCCTCTCCTCTCAAAATTTCTTTCTGTACTATCAAATAAAATGGCAATAAATGGCTACCAGGCGCAATGGATTTGTAGTGCCAGCATGGAGCCACAACAACAGTCCTAGAGGCAAAAAAGAAAGATAGAAAGGAAGGAAGGAAGAAAGAAGGGAGGGAGGGAGGGGAGGAAGGAAAGAAAGAAAGAGAGAAAGAGAGAGAAAGGAAGAAAGAAAGAAAGAAAGAAAGATTATAACCCTAAGAGGTTTGATGTACAGAAAAGCTCTAATGTGAGTTTGGGAAGTGCCACTAACTGCTTCCTCGACCATGCTTTGTGTACTGAGGTGAGGCTGCCAGAGGTGGACAACAAAGTGCATGTGCCAGCCTTCTGTCGCCAGGCTGGTGCACGCTGAATGCATTTGCTTCTGGCAAACAGTTGCCGCACTTCAGAGGGTCCGTCCAGGTCTCCTTGTCTGCAGACATGAGCTCTGAGTATGGGCCACACCAGCTCTGTCCTCACCTGCCATCTGTGTTTCTGCCTAAGGAGGTCCCCAAGCCAGCAGGGGAGACAGGGGATATCACAGTCACATGGAAAGGAGGTTGGAGTTTCTTCTTTGGGGAGAGGGGTCAGGCTTGTCTCTGTTGGTCTCATTTGCCCTATCCCACCCCCTGATAACCTGGGTGTGGCCTCCTCCTCTCAGTATCTTCCAAAGGGGAAGCAGGAAGGTCAAAGTCAGGTCACAGAAGGAAGACTGAAGCCAAAGAAGCCTGAAGGTATGGGTTGGCCTGTCCATGCCCGTGTCCAGAGGAGAGGCAGTTACAGAAGCCAGGCCTCCCACCTTCTGCACCCCATAGAGATCTTTGGTCCAGACTCCTAGAGGCATAAAGAGTAGGGAAGCTTCCAGTGGAGGGGATGGGTATGTCACTCTGGTGGTGGGAACTGTGTGAGTTGTACGCCTCTTATCCCACAATCTTAGCAATCATTATTCAGTCACTAATAATTTTTTTTTTTAAAGTTGAAAAATCAGAAAACACAAAGCAGAACTTAGACTGGGTTTGGTGTTTGCACCAAAGTAAAAAAGCTCTGGGATGCGGGAGGGGGAGGGTTCAGGTCCTGGACCTTGATGGCAGAGGAGGACCTAGAGGGGGTTGAATTGTTCTGTGGAAAACTGAGAAGTGGCACACGTGTACAAACTACTGTATTTTGCTATCAACTGTAAACCATTAATCCCTCTATAAAAATCATAATAACAAAATAATAATAATAATAATAATAATAATAATAATAATAATAATAATAATAATAATAAACAAAGAAGCCTGAAGGCTAAGATACTGCTGCCCTCCATGTGACTTGGAAGGACAAGGAAATTTGGGCTCAAGAGAACAGGGCAGATGGGGTTTGGGTTCCAGTACCCTTCCCTCCCCCCTTATAGAAAGCTCCCCATTGAGCCCTCTTTGTCATTGTAATGATGTCCACCCATTCATTCATTCATTCATTCATTCATTCATTCAGCACTTCCCTGTCAAGCGCTGCTTCTGGCTCTGTTGATATGCGTAACTGCAGATCATGAAAAGCAGGGCTACTTGCTAAGCCAGCTACAGAGCACAGGCCATGCAGGAGAGAGGCCCCAGCTTCTGTCCTCACGGCTGCCAGTAAGCAGAGCTGAGCAGCACTCAGGTCAAAAATAAATGGATCTGTTTCCATGATGTCCCATTGACTCCAAGCCATTTTAATTTAGCCAAGCAAATGGCTGAAGTCTTTCCAGTCTGTTTTCAGAATAATAGGGGCCCGGCCGCGGTGCGTCTGGGTGAAAGCATACATGACTATTACCAGGATAAGACAGCAAAGGAAGGCCCTCAGCACAGCTTTACTTATCCTCCTGTCCCAGGTTTTTGTTCTAAATGCACATCCCCTGCTTAGCAGGACCCCTAAGCTAGGAAAGCCCAAATGAAGAGAAGCACTGCTGAGAAGATCCCAGAAACTCATCAACCCCCTGAATATGAGACCATTTTGGTTTGTAGGCAAATTTTTGCAATGTTCGCATCAGACAAGGTCAACATTTTCGAAAATACACTGTAGACCAATCACCTCTTAAGGTGTATTCTGGATTGGGGGCTGGCTGCTTGTCCATCCAGTCGAGTGCACGCATTAAAGTACAAAAGGACCTGGGTTCAAAAACCCAGTCCCCAGCGGCAGGGGAGAAACTTCTTGAGCCGTGAAGGAGTGCTGCAGGTATTGTTGTATTGTTCTCCCTCTTCCTTCTCAGTTTGTCTCGATACAAAATAAGTAATTTGTGTGTGTGTGTGTGTGTGTGTGTGTGTGTGTGTGTGTGTGTGTGTGTGTGTGTGTGTGTCGGTGCCTGGACTTTGAATCCACTGCTCCTGGTGGCCATCTTTTTGCCATTGTTGTTGTTACTGTTGCCGTTATTATCTAATGTTCTTGTTGGATAGGACAGAGAGAAATTGAGAGAGGAGGGGGAGAGAAAGATAGACACCTGCAGACCTGCTTTACCTCTTATGAGGTGACTCCCTTGCAGGTTGGGAGCCAGGGGCTTGAACTAGGGTCCTTGTGCCAATCCTTGCGCTTCACACTATGAGCATTTAACCCAGTGCACTACTGCCTGGCCCACAATGAATACAACTTTTAAAAAAGATGTGTTCAGGACACAACCATCCCAAAAGATTTGTGTACACCTATGTTCATAGTAGCACAATTTGTAACAGCTACAACTTGGAAGCAGTCCAGGTGTCCAACAACAGATGAGTGGCTGAGCAAGTTGTGGTCTGTATACACAATGGATTACTACTCAGCTATTAAAAATGGTGATTTCACCGTTTTCAGCCGATCTTGGATGGAGCTTAAAGAAATCATATTAAGTGGGGCCAGGTGGTGGCACACCTTGTTGAATGTACTTGTCACAGGGCACAAGGACCCAGGTTCAAGTTCCTGGTCCCCACCTGTAGGGGGACAGCTTCATGAGTGGTGAAGCAGAGTTGCAGTTGTCTCTCTGTCTCTCTCCCTCTTTATCTCCCCCTTACCTCTCGATTTTTGGCTGTCTCTATCCAATAAATAAATAAAGATAATAATAATTTTTAAAAAGTTAAAAAAAAGAGATCATATTAAGTGAAATAAAAAATAGAAGGATGGATATGGGATGACCTTACTCACAGGCAGAAGTTGAAAAACAAGATCAGAAGAGAAAACACTAAGCAGAACTTGGACTGGAGCTGGAGTACTGTACCAAAGTCAAAGGCTCTGAGGGGCTGGGGGCTGGGGGCGGGGGTCGGCTCCTGGAACATGATGGCAGAGGAGGACCTAGTGGGGGTTGTATAGTTATGTGGAGAACTGGGAAATGTTATGCATGTACAAACTATTCTATTTACTGTCGACTATAAAACATTATTCCCCCAATAAAAATAAATTAACAAAAAACCATGTTCAGGCTGGGGAAACCGCATAATGCTTCTTCAAAAGACTCTCATGCCTGAGGCCTTGAGGTCTCAGGTTTAATCCCCAGCAACATTATAAACCAGAGCTGGGTGGGGGGGGGGTAAGCGGTGACACACCAGGTTAAATGCACATAGCACAAAACGCAAGGACCCGTGTAAGGATCCCAGTTTGAGCCCCTGGCTCCCCACTTGCAGGGCGGTCGCTTCGCAAGTGGTAAATCAGGGGACTGCAGGTGTCATTGTCTCTCCCACTCTATCTCCCCTTCCTCTCAGTAGCTCTCTGTCCTGTCCAATGAAACAGAAAGAAATAATGGCCACCAGGAGCAGTGGATTTGTAGTGCAGGCACTGAGCCCCAGCAGTAACCCTGGAGGCAATAATTAATTAATTAATTAATTAAATGAATAAAAATGAACCAGAGCTGAGCAGTGCTCTGGTCTCTCTGTATCTCTCATGAAAATGAATAAAATATTAAAATATCTCTTGTGTTCCGAGGGAAAAGCCTATCTCAGGTAAAAAATTTTTTTGGGGGGGGAAGAAGCCATATCATTTCAGTAGTGCTCGTTGGCAAGGGTAAGAAAGAAACATACTTTTTAGTTTAAACTGGCACTTCCAACTTGATTTATTCATATGACTCACACATGCCTGACACCACTGCTCCGACCCACTGTTTCATGCTAAGAGTGAGAAGGGGAGAGACACCATACCACAGGAGCTTCCCTTTGTTCAGATATCTTTACTTATCTGTGTATTTGCTATCGGGTAGAGACAGAAACTGAGAGGGGTGGGGGAGGTAGAGAGGGAGAGAAACAGAGAGACACCTGCAGCCCCACTCCACCTGTCGTGAAGCTCTCCCCCTGCAGGTCGGAAGGGAAAGAGCTTCTCCTCAGGCCAGATCCCCTTCACCTGGGCCTCATGCAAGCAAAGCAAGCCTCTAACAGAGATAATCTTCCCAGCTCCTGGATATAGATAAACACAGGAAGTACTTTCTCTTTTTTTCTTTCTTCCTTCTTCTTCTTCTTCTTTTTTTAATCCCTAGTAACTTTCTTGCAGGACAGGCATGGGGATGGAAAGAATTGTGGAGTAATGTTCATTTTTTTTTTTTTTGCCTCTAGGGTTATCACTGGGGCTCGGTGCCTGCACCACGAATCTACTGCACCTGGAGGCCATTTTTTCCCCTTTTGTTGCCCTTGTTGTGGTTATTGTTATTGTTGCCATTGCTGTTGTTGTTGGATAGGGCAGAGAGAAATGGAGAGAGGAGGGGAAGACAGAGAGGGGGAGTCGTGAAGCGACTCCCCTGCAGGTGGGGAGCCGGGGGCTCGAACCGGGATCTTTAGGCCATTGCGCCTCACATCATGTGCGCTTAACCCACTGCACTACTGCCCGGCCCCCGTTATTTATTTATTTGTTTGTTTATTATCTTTATTTCTTGGACAGAGACGCCAGAAATCGAGAGGATAGGGGGAGACAGAGAGGCAGAGAGACACCTGCAGCACTGCTTCACCACTAGCAAAACTTTCCCCCTGCAGGTGGGGACCGGGGGCTCAAACTTGGGATCTTGCACAGTGTGACATGTGTATTCAACCAGGTGCACCACCACCCAGACCCTTCAATGTTAATTTATAGTGGATGTGACTGAGTTCAGATACACCGCCATCATAGTGCTGCCACATCCAAGGTCCATGGGCCCTGTAAATGACCACATGGCAGATGAAGATACCAGTTTTGGGGGCCAGGTGGTGGTACAGCTTGTTAAGTTGCACACATTACAGTACACCAGGACCCGAGTTCAAGCCCCGGTCCCCACCTACAGTGGGAAAGCTTCATGAGTGGTGAAGCAGGGCTGTAGGTGTCTCTCTGTCTCTCTCCCTCTCTGCCTCCTTTTCCCTCTCAATTGCTCTCTGTCTCTACCCAATAATTAATAAATATAATAAAAACTTAAAAGGAATTTATTTAAAATAAAAAGATACCAACTTGCAGATTTTCAATCCTTTGATTATTGTAGTCACTGAGAGGACCCATTGATTTTCAAGGTGAGACTCTGAAGCTGTCCTTGCACTCAGCACCCAGCCACTAGATGGTACAGAGAGATGATGAGAAGAGCCCTAACCAGACCCACCATTTACCCACCAGACCTGAAAGGAGACTTCTTTTCCTCTATTTCTGTTTTTTGTTTGTTTTTTTCTTCTTCTTTTTTCTTTGTTGCCTCCAGGGTTATCATTGGGGCTCAGTAGAGGCACTAGAAATGTACCTTCCTGATGGCCACTCTTGCTTTTTCCCTTCCTCCCTTCCTCCCTTCCTCCCTTCCTTTTTTCCTCCCTTCCTTCCTCCCTTCCTTTCTTCCTTCTTTCCTTCCTTCCTTCCTTCCTTCCTCCCTTTCTTCCTTTCTTTCTTTCTTTCTTTCTTTTTTTCTTCCTTTCTTCCTTTCTTTCCCCCTCCATTTTATTGCATTGGACAGAGATAAACTGAAAGGGAAGGGAGAGATAGAAAAGGAGAGAGAAAGATAGACACACAGAGACCTGTTTCACTGCTTGTGAAGTGTGATGAAAATGTCCTGAAATTATTCTGGGGGTGGTTTCACAACTCCAGTGATCCTCAAGTCCATTCAGTTTACACTGAAAATGGGAGAGTTGAATGGTATGCAAATTGTATCTCAGTGAAAGCATCACTGGTGGAGGGCGGCGCTGGGAATATAGCCCAATGTTAGAGCACATATATGCTATCTATGTATGAGGCCCTAAATTCAATTTTCAGCACCACCAACAACAACAAAAAAGAAAATACATAAATAGTCAAATGAAGAAATGAATTGGATGGCCAGCAAAGTTTCTGATACAGTGAATTTCATCAGTCTTCTAAGCAAACTTCTGGAGAAAAAATTCTATGATTTCTAGCGCACTCATTGCCGTTGTCCGAAACTACATTTAACTTGGCTATATGGAAAAGGCTTCTGTCTCCTCTGTGATTTGCAAAGCCAGTGCTTCTCCATCTTAAATAAGGCCTAAGAGATTACTGTCACTTAGCACTGAGGTTTTTTAAAGTAGGCGGAGGTAGTTTTTACTTAAGATTAGAGAGTTTCAGCATCAGAATCACCCAGGGAGACCCTGCAGCCAGCTAAGCATCTACGCTGTACACCTCACAGCAACTGAGAACTGCACTCCTCAGTCCAGCACCCAAAGCGAACCCACCAGAAGTAATCAGCCGGGAGCGTTTGTCACTCCATATTTAAATTCACATCCAGGAGAGGCTCCAGGTTTTCCTGGAATGGCCCAAATATCAGTTATACATTATTTAGTAAGCAGCTTGCTTTGCAAAGGTCAGGCCCAAGTTATCACAAGGCACGAAACTCAGAAGACAGCAACACAGGCAGACTGGATCCTTGCGAGGCAGAGATTGAGGCAGTGCATCCAACTTTCCTCAGGAGAAAACTGCCTCCTGGCCTCAGCAGGTGAGCAGCCAGTGGGTTTGACTTTGTTAATATTTCAGTGTCTTTTTAACCTGCATGTCAGAAGATATCACAGCCTGCTTCTACTGCAGGCCGGTCAGTCTCCCTCTGAAATACCAGTAACACCCATTCTTTACTCTCACATCAAAACAAATGCTTTTCTCTGAGGGAAAGCCACTGGTGGCTCATCTCCAGAGATGTAATTATTTTGTGTTTCTCAACTGTTCCCTGAGGGCCTGATGACATAGGACACCCTTTTGTGGGCTTTCAGCTTTCAGATGCAGGAGCTGGTATGCCGGTGTTGCCAATAGGACCCCAGGCCTGCTTCATCCGTCTTATAACTCGCCTCTTGCTAACCTTGTCAGCTTCTCCTCTTTTTAGCATGCTTCTGTGGCCTTTGGTACCCCAGTAGTTGATTTTTGTTGTTGTTTTGAGATGTTTCCATGAGGTTCTGTAGTTTGGAGAACCTGCATCTTTTCTGTTGATATGTTTTGCATATTCAATTTTTTTCAGATTCACAGTAGGATAAATCAGAAAAGGGATTACACAAAGCCTTTGAGTTGTCAGTGGGGTCATATACAGCAGCAGAGATAACAAGCAGGAACTTAGAGCTGGTGTCTGGGGGGAGGGCCGGGGAGAACTGGGCTAGTTCTTGTGTTCCTGGCCCCTGGACAGAGCCTGGGTGGAAGGATTCACATCTCTACTTCTGCTTCTGGTGCAGAAAAATCTATGCAGTGAGCCTGTACCTGGTGGGTGAGCAGGAGATTACAGGCCGTAATGGCAGGTGTGCAGTCACCCAGTGGAGAGAGGTCCAAGCGAGTGGACAGTGTTTCCCTTCAGCTGCCTCATACTGAGAAAGTTCTGGAATGGCTGGACCCTTGGGGAGATTGGGTCTTTGCACCAGGTATGACCCATTCTGGTGGGGAAACTAAGTACTTATAACAGAGTGTTAAGGAAACACAGTGACCCCTCAGCCAAGTCAGAAGACACCAGGGGCCAGAACAGAGTCACCTCACTGGGCCCTGCTTCTTCCTAGAAAAGGAAGAACAGTGATTCACCTTGTTATCCAGAACAATTAGTTCCCTTCCTTCCCGAATTCCCCAGTTCTGTTCACTGGCTATTTTTGGTATTTGAGTAACTGCTTCCATGTCCTTGGGGATTTAATTTA
Organism: Erinaceus europaeus; assembly: GCF_950295315.1. Taxonomy (NCBI): domain Eukaryota; kingdom Metazoa; phylum Chordata; class Mammalia; order Eulipotyphla; family Erinaceidae; genus Erinaceus; species Erinaceus europaeus. The sequence goes on along the minus strand of NC_080182.1, from coordinate 6,093,031 downwards.
CTTCCAGAGACTTGTTTTTGTAGAATAGCTTAGGTACTCCCAGACAGTGTTTGTGAATCTTCAAATAGGTCATTATCAGTAAGATACAGATTTTAGAAATGCTCTGAAGAAAATGTACATTAAAAAAAATACAAATCTAGCGGCTAGTCAGTGGCTTGCCTGGTGAAGTGCTCACATTACAGTACACAGGACCTGGGTTCAAGCCCCTGGCCTCCATCTGGGGGGGGAGGATTCACGAGTGGTGAAGTAGAGCTGCAGGTGTCCCTTCAGCTCTCTCCCTCTCTGTCTGCCCCTCCCCTCTCAATTTCTCTCTGTCTCTATCTGTCTCTATCTGATATGTTTTTAAAAACTACAAATCTAGGCTGGAGAGATCTCAAGAGATAGAGCACAGCACTTGCCTGACGTTCAAGGTTCAATGCCTTACATCCCATATGCCAGAGCTGAGTAGTACACTGGTCTCTCCTATTTTCTCCCTTTGTGTCTCTTCTATAAAATACCAGTACATTAAAAAAGAAAAGAAAAGAAAAAGACATCTTTCCTGCAACCTTAATTATTCTCCAGATCATGATGTGGTGAACGGCCCTTTTGTAATCATTATTGATGTTCCCAAAATAATGTGTGGTCTGTTCATTTGATCTATGTTACTGTTTTCTTTTTTAATATGTTGTTTGCGTTGATTTGATCACAAGTAATAGATTTTTTCTTACAAGTAACAGATTTTTTTTAGAGCATGCGACTTTGTGCTGCTCCCAGCAGAGAACACCTATAGTTATCTTTGTAATATCAATATCCATGAACTGCTACAGTAATGCTTATGCCTAGTCTGCTAGCAGTCAGCCTGGGACCATGCCAGCCAGCCCTGGGTCCACACACCTGTGTGACCTGGTTCTCAGAAACATGTCCCCTGCCTAGAGGTCCCTGGATGGATGTCTGTAGATAGCAAGGTAATTATAAACTCCCACCCCACAATGCCCCTTTCACAGCAGTGTGTCTCCATCATTCTCCCCAAGCCATGCTTGTTTTCCCATCATGCTGTGCATTAGACTGGGAGGGTCCCCTGGGTATCAAGGGCTGTTCTCACTGTGGGTTACATATATGGCCCATTCCACCACTACCAGTGGACTATTGGTTTGTTCCTTTTAATCTCAAAGAATAAGATAAGGAAAGACACAGAACAGGAGAGCACAGCAGCACACCCTACTTGTGAAGCTTCCCCTGTGCATGGTGTCCCCATGCAGCGCCTAGGGTCTGAACCCAGAGCCTCACTCTACCCACTGAGCCTCTTTCAGGCTTCCATAAAGCTTTTTGATAACGTGGGTTGCATTATAGTAAGAAAGCCTTTCTAAAGCTCTTTGCACTTTTTTCAGCCTTTCTTAGAAACTCAAGAAAGAAGAAATTTTAAAAAGACACATTGGAGGGGCTAGGTGGTGGTGTACTTGGTTGAGCACACATGTCACCATGCACATAAACCTGGGTTCAAGCCCCTGCTCCCCATCTGCAGGGAGGAGGCTTCACAAGGGGTGAAGCTGTGCTGCAGGTGTTTCTCTTTTTCTGTCACTCTATCCCCCTTCCCATCTTAATGTCCCTCTGTTCTATCAAAAGTAAGAAAAAAAAAAAAAAAGAAAGCAAAATAAGGGAGCTGGTTGGTAGTGCAGTAGGTTTAGTGCACATGGTGCAAAACTCAAGGGCCGGCATAGGGATCCCGGTTCGAGCCCCCAGCTCCCCACCTGCAGGGTGATTGCTTCACAAGCGGTGAAGCAGGTCTGCAGGTATCTGTCTTTCTCTCCCCCCTCTCTGTCTTCCCATCCTCTCTCGATTTCTCTCTGTCCTATCCAACAACAACAGTATGACAACAACAATAGCAATAACAACTACAATAAGCGCAACAACAAGGGCAACAAAGTGGGAAAAATTGCCTCCAGGAGCAGTGGATTCATGGTGCAGGCACTGAGCCCCAGCAATAACCCTGGAGGCAAAAAAAGAAAGAAAGAAAGAAAGAAAGAAAGAAAGAAAGAAAGAAAGAAAGAAAGAAAGAAAGAAAGATACTGGTTACAATAAGCTAACACTTCTTTTATAGAAATTCTTTTTTTAACTTTATTTGTTATTGGATAGAAACAGAGAGAAATTGAGAGAGAAGGGGGAGATAGAGAGGAAGAGAGACAGAGAGACGCCTGCAGACCTGCTTCACCGCCTGTGAAGTGACTCCCCTGCAGGTGGGGAGCCAGGGGCTTGAACCAGGATCCTGACCAGTCCTTGTGCTTTACGCCACAGGTGCTTAACCTGCTATGCTACCACCTGACTCCCGTACTTCTTTTTTTTTTTTTCTTTATTTATTGCATAGGGACAGCCAGAAATGGAGAGGAGAGGAGGAGATAGAGAGGGAGAGAGGCAGAGAGACACCTGCAGCCCTGCTTCACCACTCACAAAACTTTCCCCTGCAGGTGGGGACCGGGGACAAGAACCTGGGTCTTGCACCTTGTAGCATGTGCACTCACCCAGGTGTGCCACTGCTCAGCCCCCAAAGAATTTTTTTTAAAAAAAAAAAAGACACACTGGGAAATTTAGTGCAGTTAATTAGGGAGTTGGATACTTAAAGAGAGATTTGCCCTCATGGAGAGTGACAAGGCATTTAAGTAGACCTCCCAGTCCTTGCACATGACTTCTGTCTGCAGCCTCTGGGACAGTAGACTCAGAGTCCGTCTGGAGAAATCCCTACACACTTGTAACTTCATCACAGGAGCAGGTGCTAACTGCCCGGGGATTCACACACCAGCACCTATCCACAGCTGGGACACCTAGTGAGGAAAGTGAATCCACAGTCACTGTCTGTGGTTGGGGGGGGGGCACTCATGATCTGTCTAACACAGAGGACTCTTATCTTAGTGGGGTCTGTAGGATACCTGGGGGTTGACAACTTCTTTACGAAGCGAGGCTCCGTGTGGATTTGGGTTGCCCATGTTTTGAACAATGGAATTCCAATTTCCAGAAGATGCTGGTGGTGGCAGGCAGTGTCTCTAGCCAATGAGAAATCAAAGCGGCATCTTTCCAAACAGCTGATTTGCACACTGGGAGCTAACAGGAGTGCATGTGAGGAAAGAAGCATCAGGCTCCCTGTGGTGTGTCTTGTTATGTGCAAATCGGAACCTCAGAGAAACTGTGGGATTTGCAGTGAACAGAAGGGGTGTGTCTTTTACAGGGCAAAGATGTAAAGCGTTGAGATGGACTGTCAGCAGAGAACTTGGGTACACATTGCCTCCTGGTCTGCTGCATGTGAGCTAAGCTTGGAAACGCAGACTAATGGTTTTCTCAGAGTGTTCGTTCAAAGGTTCTTCCTTTTCTGATTCAAAGTGGGGGGAAGGGCTGGTTTTCTCACAGGAGCTTCTTCCCCACTATGGAAATGACTGCTATACTGTATAATAGAGTCTGTTATTTGAATGCCAGTTGAAGAAAAGAAAAAATCAGTGGTTCTCTTTATCACTCCTTAAACAACTTTGCAGAAATCGGACACTTCAAAGCCTAGATGTCGGGCCTGGGTGGTGGTGCACCTGGTTGAGTGCACACATTATAGTGTGCAAATGAACTGGGGTTCAAGCCCCCAGTCCCCACCTGCAGGGAGAAAGCCTTGTAAGTGGTAAAGCAGGGCTGCAGGTATCTCTCTATCTCTCTCCCTATCTATCTCCCCCTTCCTCTCAATTTCTGGCTGTCTCTGTCCAATAAATAAAGATAATATCTATTTTTTTAAAAGCCTAGATGTCTATTGTTTTATGGGAAAAATTCTTTCTTAGCCCTGATGTATGTGTAAAGACCTTGAGCCATGTGTATGCTCACCTGCTCCCTAAAAATGATGGGTCAGAACTACTCTTTCTGCTAGAATTGTTATCGATGGCTGAGAAGTTAGCTGCTAATGGAAAGCAAGCTAAGGCTATTCATGCCACATCATCGTCCTCTTAGTTTTCCGTCTGTCTGTCTGTCTGTCTGTCTGTCTGTCTGTCTGTCTGTCTATCTGTCTGCTCTCTGTTCTCTGGGGTGAGGGGTCAGTTATGGTGGAGGATGGGGTCCAAGGGAGAGTTGAAGGAATTGTTCGGAAGTCCAAGAAATCCTCCTAGCACAAAGAAGCCTTCACTCCCAATCACCTTTCTTTTCTGTTTGCTGTGCTGTGTTTCTGGTAACCCAAGACCCTCAGGCCAGTTTGCACAGTTTGTTTATCAGCCTGAAATGGGAGAGCTTAGCACCCAGCTCAAGTCTTACAAATATTCAGGGGGTGAGAAATCTCAAAACAGAGCTAGACACCTGCTGAAGCAGGCCTGCCTGAGTCATGTCTTCAGGGATGGTTGACTTCTTTAAGCTCAGTGATGGGACAATTCCCCAGTCACCTGACCCTCATTCATAGCAAGTGTTTCCTGGGTGCAAGTGCAGCTGGGACTTGAACTAGCAAAGTTTACATGAAACCCAAGAAAGTACTTAAAAAGTCTTGCCAGAATGCCCTCACGAATTGGACTTTTTGCATTGTGACTCATGGAATGAAAGCTCTCTCACCAGGCCAGGCTGACGTCTTCCACCTTCGGGGAGATGCTTCACCCCCTTCCTGCCACTCTCTATCTCTGCTCCTTCCTGCCTCTCTGTCACATGCTCCTTAATCAAAAATTATTCTTAATTACCAAGTTTATGTGTCATTTTCTTCCAGAGGTAATTCAATTTCACACTAATTGTTGGGGATATAGCCGGGGCCTGGTTATTGGAGTACCCTGGATAGAGAGGAGGAACTATTGTCTGGCTTGTGTCAGTCCATACTGAACAGGAAGGAGCCCCAGCCCCAGCAGTCAGACAAACACAGAGGGGACCTTTTTTACTCCCTTGATAAAGAATGGCCACAGACACGCTGGGACATTATGTGGGGTCTCTGTCAAGCAAGGGGTTGTGCTGGTTATGGATAAAATTCAGTCCAGGAAAGGATAACCAGAGGAGAGCTATTCTGCAGGGGCCCTGGGATCCTTGATCCTTGTGAGAATGGCTTTGCCAGTTTCTGAAGATGTGGGGTTACCCTGAGGTGACCCCAACCTGTCACCTACTGGAGCAGAGATCAGTGAGCTGATGAGGAAAAGGTGCTTTCTGTGGGGTCTCCTCACCCTGCCCACTCCGCCACCCTCAGGCTCTACCCCTGGGGTCACTCCCCCAGGCCCTGTCCCACACCCAGAGGATGTGATTTCCCCCCTTCTCCTCCTCTTTCTTCTCCCTCTCCATCTCCCTCTCCTCCTTTTCTTCTCCTCTTCCTTCTCCCTCTCCTCCTCCTTCTCCACCTCCTCCTCCTTCTCCCTCTCCTCCCCAGTATCACATCCTCCACGTGGTTGATGTCTGAGTTGTCTGCCTACCCAGTGGGCAAAGCTCCTGCAGGGCAGTGATGGTTTCTGATTTTCCCCATCATTTATTTCTCATTTGTTGAGCTAGTAATTGACACTAAGTACACCTGAATACATCGTAGCCGGTAAATTACTCAAGATGTTGTGAGGACTTGCCAACTGTCTAACTTTTTTTAGAGGGGGGAGCAGTGGGCACCCTTCCTCTTTGTCTGCCTTACCAGGTTCTGGGAGGAGCAGGTGGGTGGGGGAGCCAAGGCAGACTTGCCCTGCAAGGATGCTCAGTGCAGAAGGTGACACTCAGACAGCACCAGCAGCAACAGGTGACAGCCTAGGCTTGTCAGGGAGGTGATTGGTAAGAAGAACTCAAAGAAGGTCCCCCTGCCAAGATGCTCTTGCTTTCGGAATACAGGTAAGGAGGTAGAAAATGAGACGGAGGGGGTCGGGCGGTGGTGCAGCGGGTTAAGCGCACGTGGCAAGAAGCGCAAGGACCGGAGTTAAGGATCCCAGTTCGAGCCCCCGGCTCCCCACCTGCAGGGGCATTGCTTTTCAAGCAGCGCAACAAGTCTGCAGGTGTCTATCTTCCTCTCTCCCTCTCTGTCTTCCCCTCCTCTCTCCATTTTTCTCTGTGCTATCCAACAATGATGACATCAATAACAACAATAATAACTACGGCAGTGAAACAAGGGCAACAGAAGGGAATAAATAAATATTTTTTAAAAATGAGATGGAGCGGCAGTGCTCACACTAAGTGAAATCAGTGGAGAGGTGAGCTGCTGCTTTGATAGCTTCAGGCAAAGGCAGAGTGTGGATGTGTCCAACCAGCTCTCGCAAAGTCCTCATCAAACTGTCTTTTGAGCTTTGTGAGAACTATTGTGGTTGTCAGAAGGAGGAGCACAGAATTTGGGTGGAGAGCTTGTCATTTATACAAACAGATGTGAGTCTGAACTATAACCCCTGAAAACTGGTACTGTTGTAAAGTGCTATTAAATCACTAATAAAAATGTTTATGTATAGATGCTACTAGGATTCCATCCTGACTTCTGTGGGCAGGCAACCTCACCATTGTGTCTCAGAAGCTCACCTCTCCAGAGCCCTACTCCACTAACAAAAGATAGAAACAGGCTGGGGAGATGGGTCCATCTGCCAACACCCATGTCCAGCAGAGAAGCAATGACAGAAGCCAGACCTTTTCACCTTCTGCTCCCAATAAATAATTTTGGTCCATACTCCAGAGGGGAAAGAAATGTTAGAGGAAGATCATCAAAGAGCCATCTGAACTCCAATTCCATCAGGACTCGGAGAGAGAAGAGGAGAAAAGGAGTGGCAGGAAGTAGTAATAGGTGTAGATGTGACTTAGAATGGAAGAGACGACAGTGCCGCAGAAAAATGAGCAGAAGTGAGTGTGTGTGTGTGTGTGTGTGTGTGTGTGTGTGTGTGTGTACACATATAGTTAGAGAAATAATAGTCAACCATATCTGTGACCTCGGGAGAAGTCCTGCAATTTCTAACATCGGGAATGGGGACACAGAACTCTGGTGGTGAGAATGATATGGAATTTTACCCATTATCTTATACTCATACAAAACAACATTAACTCACAATTTAAAAAAAGAAAGACAAAAAATATTTTTAAAAAGATTTATGTATGGTGTGTGCCTTACCTTAAGGCACCATTTAGATTTGAGCCCTGGCTCCACATGGGAGTGTCACAGTGTTGTGAGAAGCTCAGGGACTGTGGATTCTTTCTCGTTCAGTTTCCCAGTCTGAGTAAGTCCACCAGGGAGCAATGAATGGAATCATGTATGATTGCAAGGCTCAGACTCTGGGGAAGAGGGAGATAGTGGGGGAGGAAGGGAGGTGCAGATTTCAGCAGGATTTCATGATCACAACATAATTAACAAGTGTCACCAACAACCAAAACAAATACTTGTAGGTTGCTGATGAAATGAATTATGGAATTTCTGTAGGAGGCTTCTTGGCTTTCACTGAGAAGGCGTGTTGCTGGGGAGTATTTCGGGATGGGATGGGAAGGTGCTGGGAGAGCAGGAGCATGGGGTGAGATGGAAAGCAGAGCAAATAGCTAGGCACCCATCTTCTGAAGACTGGTATTTACTTAGTTCATTTGAGATAGAGAAGGGGGTTGACAGGTGAGAGAGAGAGAGAGAGAGAGTTAAGTCTTGTACTCTGCCTGCTGAGCTCTTTCCCTGGTCACAAGGCACAGACTTGGATGCGGGGAGCAGGAAATGGAGTAACAGCTGTCTGTGTACATTCCCCACCTTTGGTTTCAGGGCCTTTCCATCTTTGTGTGCTTATTATTTTGTTTTCCAGAGTTTAAACTCTGAATTTATTGCTTTTATAACACGGAACAGATATGCTTGAAATTGTACACATGATAAGGAAATAAATATACTACTATCCTGTGGCTAAAGTGTAAAATCCAGAGAGAAGAGTTTTTTTAAAAAAGTGAAGTCTTTTTAAAAACATGTATGAATTGTTTAAGATACTGACGGAAACCTGTGTTCGGGGGGGGGGGCAGCAGGTGGCACACCTGGTAGGGCACACAGGTTATGCACAAGGGCCTGGGCTTGAGTCCTGGGGCCAACACATGGGAGCATCTGAAGCAGGGGATCTCCATGGATGGTGACGTGGTGCTGCAGTGTCTCTGCTCTCTCTATTTCCCCATTCTTTTTATTTATTTATTATTGGATAGAGACAGTGAGGAATTGGGGGAGGGTTAGTCGAGAGGGAAAGAGACAGAGAGACACCTGCAGCCCTGTTTCACCACTAGTGAAGCTTTCTCCCTGCAGTTGGGGACCATGAGCTTGAACTTGTGTCCTTGCATTCTGTAAGGTGTGCAGTTACCCAGGTGTGTCATCACCTGCCCCCTCTCTTTCCCCCCTCTCTACTTCTCCATCTCTCAGCCTCCCACCTAGAGAAGAAGAAAAAATATGACTGCAGGAGCAGTGGAGTCATGCAGGCACCGAGCCCCATGATCACCGTTGGTGGCACCTGTGTCAGAGAGGCAGCCAGGAGTGGAGAGTCGTGACTCCGTGCCTCCTGGCCAGATGCTGTGCACCATCAGCAGTGGCCTTGTGTGAACGGTGACCTGTGAGTGCAAGTCGGGGATTAGCCTCAAGTGTAATGGCAGAGACGTTCCATCAGCTCCTGGCCCTGCTCTGGGGTGGATGAGCCATGTGTCTAGTCAGCAGCTAGGCACCTGGGCAGCAGAGTCAGGGCGACTGAGAGGAGGAGGGAGAATGAGGCCAGCTCACATGTCCAGGGCTCCAGAAGCACCGGTGATCCCACTCCTCAGTTCAGCCTCTTTATAAAGAGCTTCTTCCAACAAGTATCTAAAGATGCAGGCAGCAGCTTCTCAGTACCCAGTGAACACAAGTCACAGCACATGTGTGTGCTCTGCACATGTCTGCACGTGTAGACACCCACACACCACATGTGTAATGCAGTAATCAGTCAGCACTCACACACACACACACACACACACACACACACACACACACCAGGATTGTTGCTGGGCCTCAGTGCCAGCCAGCACTGAGAATCCATCACTTGTGGTGGCCAATTTTCCTCCTTCTTCTTTTTTTTAATTTCTATTTTATTCGATAAGGCGAGGAGAATGGAGAGGAGAGAGGAAGACAGAGAGGGAGAGACAGAGAGATATCTTCCGACCTGCCTCACCACTTGTGAAGCCTCCCTCTACAGGTGGGAAGTAAGGACTCGAACCCTGGGCCTTTGCACGTGGTGATGTGTATGCTCAACCAGGTGCACCACCATCTGGCCCTCCATATGCACTTTTTTTTTTTCCTCCTCCAGGGTTATTGCTGGGCTCGGTGCCTGCACCATGAATCCACCGCTCCTGGAGGCCTTTTTTTCCCCCTTTTGTTGCCCTTGCTGTAGCTTCGTTGTGGTTATTATTATTGCCCTTGTTGATGCAATTCGTTGTTGGATAGGACAGAGAGAAATCGAGAGAGGAGGGGAAGACAGAGAAGGGGAGAGAAAGATAGACACCTGCAGACCTGCTTCACCGCCTGTGAAGCGACTCCTCTGCAGGTGGGGAGCCGGGGGCTCGAACCGGGATCCTTATGCCGGTCCCTGCGCTTTGCGCCACATGCGCTTAACCCACTGCGCCACCGCCCGACCCCCCATATGCACTTTTATATGATCTCTATAGATAACATTTTACAACAGTGTAGAATGCACGTATTGCTGTGTGTGTGTAAATATGTGTATGTGTGTCTATTTCCCCCAGAAACCACTCATTTCCTGTGCGAGCTAAGTATAGACACACATATGAATGAAATCACCATTTTATTCTTAACTCTGGAATTACTAGAATGGTTAGCATCATCCCAGGGTAGAAGGTGCTAACATTCTGGGAAAACACAAGAATCGCTTCATCCCCCCCCAGATACCTCAAGGTGCATGGAAGGCCCCCTCTGAAAGCATCACAGTGACGTCAAATCCAAGAATGAAGTAGTTCCTGAGATTTGACATGTTTCCTTGCACCGTGAGTTTCCGCCTGCTTGCAAATGCTCAGAAACCCTCTGCTGGGTGAGAAACCTCTGGGAAGGGCTGCAGAAAAACTGCTGCAGAAGGCAGCAAGTCAGCATACCTCCTCACCTGTCAGACACAGAGAGGTTCAGCCAGGAGAGGCGTCAGTTTTGTTTGCCCTCAGAGCAGCTCCAGTTAGAAGACCTTGACCTTTGGACTGCAAAGTCCAGAAAGTCTCTATGGAACAAGTGTCCTGAGCCTAGCCTGCAGGTGGAACAGCTGTCTGGAGCCTAGCCTGCAAGTGGTGACATTTCTTTCTGGGTGAGGGGAAGGTCAGAGATCTCTCTGATGGCCTGACAGCACTCTAGCACGTTGCCACCCAGATGAGCTTGAGCATCCAGCTTCCTCACCCCTATTTGAGTGAGCAGTTAGGACTGGGGTGTGCCCTGGCCTAGAGCTGGCAGAGGAACTCTTAGGAGAGGAAAAGCATCAGGAGGGAAGGCAGGAAGTATAGACAGAAAAGTACGGAGTAGATTCCTTTGAGTATCTGGAATCGGGTCCCTGGCGCTCTGGACTAGCATTCTGGAATTAGTCTTGAATAACTGGACACGGCTGCCATTCGTAGCCTCCACCTGTAGACTCTGCTCTCTTCCTTCACACGGGGTCCCCTAGGGGCTGCAGCAGCCATGGAGACGCCCGCCCCCCTGTGAGGGCAGAAAGCGGCCACCCGCTTTCTGCATCATTTAGAAGACTGTGCTCTGCAGTGGTGTCACTTTTCTTGTGGGCACATTTTTTCTCGCTTAGATTCCAAACAATTCACCACCATTAAGGCAGTGGCCTGTCTGTCTCCCCGATTGGTACAGACTTGTTCTAACAGAAATGGAGCCGAAAGGCTCTGATAGAGTCATTTTCCAACAGAAAGGGAAAATGACAAGGGGAGATTGAGCAGAGTAAGGGAAAGATAAGGGGCTGTTTGAAAACTGGGCACGACAAGACTGACAGGCCCTGACAGACACACACCCTTCCTTCCCCTTTCTGGTCCCCTCCCCGCCTTCCATCCCTGTCTCCTTTCCACCCACACGCACACGCACACACACTCACGCTCTCGTGCAAAAATAAAATCTTATTCAGCAACTTTCACAAACTGATGATGCTGCAGACATGGCCTTCCTGACATGAATGTTTAATGTCTGTCCTTAAATGAAAGCCTCTCTCTGTCTTTCATTGTGGACCCCACACGGAGCTTGAGTGAGTGAGCCTAGAGCCCCCTGCCTGCCAGCTGTGAGGGTCCCCCTGCCTCCCTCTCTTCCACTATCAGGAATATGGGTGATGGCTGATGGTGGGGGGAAGTGAGCTTGTCTATGCCTTGCTGTGGTCCCCAGCCAGAGGGGATGGTTGGTTCTCTGTGACCCTCATGTTCTGAGAACTGAAGCAAAGGAAGAAGGCGGCTGCAGGTCAGAGTACTACTCCAACCTCTTTTTCCCCCTGTATTTTTATTAGTGATTTAATATCTATTTACAGAATTATAAGATGATAGGGGTGTAATTCCATACAGTTTCCACTAGCAGAGTTCTGTGTCCCATCCCCTCCATTGGAAACTGCAGTAGTTCTCCCAAGGATACCAAGATAGGCTGACTCTGTAACTGTCTATATCTGTGTGTATGTATTTTCCCCATTTTTTCAATGGTCCTGTCTTTACTTCCTTTCGAAGTCACCCCTACACTTATTACTACTTCCAGATCTCTTTCCCTTTTTTCCTCTTCTCTTTCAAATAAGAGAAACAGTGTCTGGCTTCCTCTGGTGTTTTCCAGGTTCACTTCTCTTTAATTGATGGTATAAAGACAAGATTCCTGGTGACAAACACTTTGGGTTCTGGTGGAATGGGGGTGCAGAGCCCTTTATTTTACTAGTCCTGTCATTTACCTCTGGGAATATGGGCCAAGATTCTCTTTGGGATGCAGAGAGTGGGAGCTCTGGCTTCTGTAATTACTATTCCACAGGACATGAACATTGGCAGGTGGATCCATACGCCCAGACAGTTTCTATCTTCCTTAGTGGGACAGGGTTCTGGAGAGATGAGGTTGCAAGAAGCATTCTAAGCCTTCTTTTTCTAACTTCATGGCTTTTTTTTTTTACTTAGTTACATTCATTGATGAGAGAGAAGAGGTTGGGAGAGAGAGAGAGAGAGAGAGAGAGACACCAGAGCACTGCTCAGTTCTGGTGTGAGATGGTATTGTTGAACTTGTGGCCTATGAGACTTTCAGACCTGCAAGTTGCTGCTCTACCAGGCTGAGCTATCTCCCCATCTGTGCTTCTCATCCTTGGCTGGGAAGTTCCTCAGTTGTGTTGTTTGTTTACACACAGACTCCTGGACTCTGCCTTGAACCCACTGAAGCAGTGTGTGTGTGGGGATGGGTCCCCTGGCTGTCTATTTTTTAAAATTTTTTTCTTTTTTATTTAAGAAAGGATTAATTAACAAAACCATAGGGTAGGAGGGGTACAACTCCACACAGTTCCCACCACCCAATCTCCATATCCCACCCCCTCCCCTGATAGCTTTCCCATTCTCTATCCCTCTGGGGGCATGGACCCAGGGTCATTGTGGGGTGCAGAAGGTAGAAGGTCTGGCTTCTGTAATTGCTTCCCTGCTGAACATGGGCACTGACTGGTCAGTCCATACTCCCAGTCTGCCTCTCTCTTTCCCTAGTAGGGTGTGTCTCTGGGGAAGCGGAGCTCCAGGACACATTGGTGGGGTCTTCAGTCCAGGGAAGCCTGGCCAGCATCCTGATGACATCTGGAACCTGGTGACTGAAAAGAGAGTTAACATGCGAAGCCAAACAAATTGTTGAGCAGTCATGGACCCAAAGCTTGGAATAGTGGAGAGGAAGTGTTAGGGGGGTACTCACTGCAAACTCTAGTGTACTTCTGCTTTCGGGTATATATTTTGTAGTAGTTTACGGATACGTGTGAACATATGCTCTTTTTAACAACCCCCTCAAATACATACATACACACACACACACACACACACACGTTTCTTAAACAGTCGCAAGTAGGAGACCCACCCATCTCCCCTAACTGAAATAACTAATGTTTCCGCATCACTTCCAGGACTTCCCTTCAAAAAGTGCTCTAACTGATGGGCCCCAGTCTCCCTGCGATTCACACCATTAAATATTTATCCCTTTGGTTTCCAGGGCACCTATAGGAGTCTCCATTTAAATTTTAAATACTCGGGGAAGCCATTAGCATCCATTAGCACTCTGTGGGGCTTAGGCATTTGGAAGTCAGTCATTTAGCAGCTTGCCAGGGTAGGGGAGATGGATGAGTCTCTTTCGTGGCAGAGAGTCTGGAGGGAAGGTACTGGAGTGGGGGTTGAGCCCACATAAGCACACCCGGGGAATGCTGGGGGATACTGGGATGGGGGCCAGGGGTTTTGTGGCCAGCTGCCTGGAGACAGGAAAGGAGACATTGCTTTGATCTCTTGGTGGAAATAGTACAGTCTGAGGACCTAGAAGGCACTCAAGATGGGATGCCCACATAGCACACAAAATTGAAGCAAGATCAATAGGTAGCAAAATCAACTCATTTGGTTTGGGGAATAAACATTTTCTCTTTAGTCAGGAATACTCCTCCTCTTAAGTAACCTTTCTCCCACCACTTACAAAAACTCTCAGCACTTCTTTCTCCTTTCCATGATGAAACAATTCAACAATGCTGCTTATCCTACCATGGGGCTTCCTTGCTCTTCCTTTGAACTTCTCTCTGTGCAATTTAAAGTGATAGAGGGAAGACCAGAGTGGTCCAACAAGAGGGACTGCAGGCAGAGAAAGAGGCGGGCACACAGGTGTGTACTGAGTGAGCCTGTTGCCTTGTTCAGGGTTCAAGTGTGATCATTTGTACTTGTCTGAACTTGAAGCAGAGAAAGATGAGCCAAGCAGTCTCCTGAAATGGAAACTGCGTTCATTAAGTCATTAGCTACTCTTTCCATAGAGCTGAGCTCTGGTAACTGAAACATACACAGACTTAGTAATGGAATCTGCAGTCTTACCCTTGCCTGTGTGTTTCCCACCAGCTGGTCTTAGCCCTACAAATATCAACACCCAGCACTAATCATCTCTGTGTGTGGGAACATAGGGATAAAAGGTTGTAGGTAGTACCTTCAATTGTAGAACTGAAGGGAAGCCACATTCTTTATTTTGGGTAGAAACAGAGAAATTCAGTGGGAAAGGAGAGAGGGAGAGAGAGAAAGGGAAACACCTTCAGCACCACTTCTCTATTCGTGAAGCTTCCCCAGTGATGGTAGGTAGGGACCAGAGACTTGAACCCTGATCTTTGTGTGCTGTAATGTGCACTCAACCAGGTGTGCCACTGCCCAGCCCCAGGGAAGCAACGTTTGCACCACTGTAAGAACAGTGTTTAGATGGCTTAATCCCCTTTAACTGATGAGAAAATTATTAGATGGTATCTTAAAAATAGAAGAATCCACACAAATACCAGAAATGCAAATAAATTCTACCAATGAAAACAGACATTCTTCCCACAGGAATTTTTTTTTTTATCCAGCCTTATTTCCATTCAGAAGTAGCACAGTCTCACCCAATTCAGTAGCATGTGTCCTTGCAGGATAATAGGACACAAAAATGGAAAGGTCCTTCCCAAACAGTGGCTGTTATGACATTTATGCAGACAGTTTTAAGCTTCAAAACGCAAGATGAGCATTACATAAGTCATGACAGTGGCATAAAGGAGTTATTCAAGCCTGTTTTTTGTGGATTGATTTTATTTGCCTACCTCAAACTTAACCTGTTCCCCTCCCCTCTGTTAGAGGCCTTTGTTGTTTAATCCATGCTGTAAAGGTACTTCAAGGGTTTCAAAGAGGAGAGTGTGGTTTGTGTAGATGGTAGCAGACACTCACAGCTGAGCTTTCATTCCAATTTCCAACCTCAGCAATGTGATTCTGCCGTAGAAGACCCTAACCACAGACTTGGGTCTTTTCTGCTGAAGGAAATTGTTCCAGACAAGCAATTTGAATCACCCAAAGTATTTTTTCATCCCGAATCCTATGAAATTGAAAACATTGCAAGCTTGACTTTTTTGAATACCTCCTATCCCTTCAAACACGCATCAAGGTCATCCTGTATAGAAAGGATCTCCCTGCACTGTATGGCTACTGGAGGGAGGTCAGGGCTTGTTCTGGAAGAATTCTCTCAGCTGTGGGGCAGGCAGCAGGGAAAGAGGCCCCTTGCCAGCATGGGAAACCCTGGCCTTGGGTGCCAGCCTAGCTCCTTTGCTCATCTAGTTCTGCATTTTGACCTTGACCACACGGAGCTCTTGAGTATTATGGGAGAAATCCGGCTGGTACCTGGGAAGTCTTCAGCCTTGGGGCTTGAGTCATGGATGTGAGAGCTAATCTCCAGATTGGACTGGGGGAGGCCCTGGTCTGGAGGTGTGCACTGAAGCTTCAGGTGGGTATCTCTGGCCAGAGAAGAGCAGAGGTCCTGTTATTAGCAGGTACCCCTCACTCTCTGCTAAACCCTGAGTTCCAGTTCCAGACACACACAGACATGCCCTGCTCCTTGGTGAAAGCTTGCTACTTGCTTCTGGAGCGGAATACGGAGAAACGAAGAATGAAGTCACACTCTGTCGACAAAGCTTTGCTTAGTAAATCTTACAGACAAGAGTCCAGGCTTTGAAGGGACTGGAAGTGTACTTATTATGACTCTGCTTTGTATGCGTCTTTAAAAATAATCTGCTTATTTCTACTCACAGGGAGAGTGAATGTGCTGTTTTTGTCAGCACTTTACTGAGACCCACATAAGGTTTTTACCTCAGGACAGTTTGCAGTGCAGCCAAGTAAAGGGCTTCCCAGGGGCCACGCTCCCCCACAAGAATGAAAGGCAGGAGAGGTAGGGGGCCTGGCAGCTTGAGGACCACTTGTGACTGATTTCCAGGCTCTGTGTTACCATCCTGCACGCACAGAACTACAACCACCACAAGTGTGTGTGTGCACACAGAGAGATGCATTGTTGCATGCAGATGCCGGTGAAGGTGGGAGCATGACCAAACCCCAGGTTCAGAACACTCACTGCTCAGGCCATGTCCCGCAGGGGCGAGGCTTAGTGCCAGGAAAGCTATTCCGGTGCTAGCTAGTCTGAGATGTGCAAATGAATCCGCTGCTCCTGGAGGCCATTTTCTCCATTTTGTTGCCCTTGTTGTTATTGTTATTATTGCTGGGTAGGACAGAGAGAAATCAAGAGAAGAGGGGGAAAACAGAGGGGAAGAGAATGATACACACTTGCAGTCTTGTTTCACTGGTTCTAAAATGACCCCCTGCCGGTAGGGAGCTGGAGGCTCGAACTGGGATCCTTATGCCAGTCCTTATGCGCTTCATGTCATGTGTGCTTAACCCCCTCGCTACTGCCCGTCCCCAGTAGGATTTTTAATAATGAGGATCAGGAAATCTGGGATCAGAAACTTTTTCAACAGTTACCCTCTGCATGAGGTCAGAGTGTGAGCTAGCTGTTGCCAGTGGTCGCCCCCAGCATATCTGTCTTCTGTGTCTTGCTAGGGACCATCTTCAGTCACAAGCTGCCACTTGCCATCAGGGAACTAGAGGGGGCTTCTAGTCTCAAAAGGCGCAGCTGGTGTCTGCTCTCACCATCCTGCAGGGTCCCTGCCGCCCATCCCACACAGGACCCCACCTCACTGGCTGTACCCTGGGCTGGAACCTCCATGCTGAACCTTAGTCAGTGGGACCAGGTTATGGGATGGCATGTGTCACATGGGTATATCCTTTGTTATTTTGTCACCAAATGGAAGACCTACCTTTGGGGAAACAGGCCCAGGCTGGGCATTCTTAAGTCATATAAACCATTATCCAGAGAGTGGGCAGTGCCTACATATGAGGTTGACGGATGTGTTGAGCCAGTAGGAGAGGAAGGGGGATTGATTTCTTCTCTGTGGGTTCCCTGGCACAAGGGCTGCTGTGTGGTCTCTGGCAGTGGGCTGGTAGGTCCTGGGCACTCTGTTGGGTGAGACCCAGGCCAGCAGTGTCTCTACTGGGGCACAAGGAAGAAAGAGATCCCCATGGGGAAGCCACAGAAGCTGTTACGTCACTATCTCGGGGTACATTTCATCCTGTGGAGGGGTGGTGTACCCTGACTAGCACAGCTCTTAACCACAGTAGCAGGTGTGCAAGTTAAACCCTAATGCACGTTGATTGATGAACAAAGTGTCTCCCCAAACAGTTTTGTACTTTCCTGGTATTGCATTGCACAAGTACAGGTTAAAGTGAGTGACTACTGGAACCTTTTCTCTGTTCTTTCTGCATGGGCTGAGCTCACAGCCCTGCTGCTTGTCCTCACACACATGTCAGCCATCTTTGTGTCTGCGTCTGTCTCTGTGTGTCCACACATGAGGCAGAAGACAACTGCTGGCCAAGAAGGATGGCAGCATCCAGGAGGGATGGCACCGCGTCCTATTATCCGGTGTCAGAATGCGGCCAGTTCTGATCTTCACTTAGTGTGCTGGCTGCCTGAGTGACATCTCAGATCCTTAAATCTGCATGGCATGCTGGGGCCCAGGAGAAATGCCACACTGCTCACCAGGCAACTGGCAGTTCTATCTGCTGCTCCACAAATATTTGAAGTTGCAGTCCCTGGACTAAGCACTTCTGCAAATAGCAGGAGGAAATGTTGGCCGAGAAGCAGCTTTGCTTCTCAGAGAGTTTGACATTCCTCTGGCTGGAGAGCCCTGGAAGCCTCAGCATACAGTGCTGCCTGCTTCCGGTGCCCTCCCAGCTTCCCCCCCTCTCCTGCTGCCCACATTCTTGCAGATGTGGCTCAGGGCCTCCTAGGCTTTGGGGACTGGGAGGAGCCTGAGTCCATCTGCTGTTGGTGACAGTGGGTCATTTCCCATTTGTCTCCTTTTATTTAGGGGCAAGAGGTCAGAATTTGCATATTTATTTATTTATTTATTTATTTATTTTTCCCTCCAGGTTTATTTCTGGGGCTCAGTGCCTGCACCATGAATCCACTGCTCCTGGAGGCTACTTTTCCTCCCTTTTGTTGCCCTTGTTGTTGTAGCCTTGTTGTGGTTATTATTGTTGTTGATGATGTCGTTCTTTGTTGGCTAGGACAGAGAGAAATGGAGAGAGGAGGGGAAGACAGAGAGGGCGAGAGTAAGACAGACACCTGCAGACCTGCTTCACCGCCTGCGAAGCGACTCCCCTGCAGGTGGGGAGCTGGGGGGGCTCGAACCGGGATCCTTCAGCCAGTCCTTGAGCTTTGAGCCACATGCGCTTAACCCGCTGCGCTACCGCCCGACCCCCCATTTTTATATTTTTATTAGTGATTTAATATCGGTTTACAAAATTATGAGCTAAAAGGGGCACATTCCCACCAGAGATGGGTCTACATCCGCTTGTCTCCTTTGGAAGGTGGCCCAGGGTGTAAGATGGGAGTGTTGTCTCTTGAGGGCCTGTGCTTGCTCTCTCTGTCTGCGACATCCTTTAAGCCCGCCTCCGAGGAAGCCTCCTTTCTACCATCTTCAGTGAATGCCATGGCTATGCACACTCTGCCACATACAAACATACTTTATTTCATCCTGTAATGGCTCCACCAAAGGAGAGAAATTCTAAGGCCAAGCAGTGGCGCACCTGGTGAAGCACTCACATTACAGTGCACAAGGACCCAGGTTCAAGTCCCTGGCCCCACCTGCAGGGGTAAAGCTCCAAAAGTGGTGAAGTAAGGCTGCGTTGTTTCTCTGTCTCTCTCTCCTTTCCTGTCTTCCCCTCTCCTCTCAATTTCTCTCGATCTCTATGCAATAATAAATAAATAAATAACATTAAAAAAAACTTTAAAAAGAGAGAAATTCTGAATGAAAGTACATAAGAGTCTTTGGTGGAAGGATATTCCCTCTGAACCCCTTTGAATTTCTGTGCCACCAGTTAGAGTATCAGTGTCTCTTCTAGGAATGTCTGTTATTCCTTCTTCTTTAAAAAAATTAAAAGTCACTTAAATCATTAAAAATCATTTGTCATTGTCTTCTGATAATTATTAACAGTTCATTAAATTTAAAATCATGTCACAGTGCTTTCTGAATAACCCCTCAATTAGATTCCACCTCTCACATTTTACTGTCATGCATGCATGCATCCATCCATCCATCCTTCCATTTTTTGATATATTTCAAAGTATACTGCAAGCCTCCACACACTTTCTCCTAAATGTCTAGCCTTCATATCACTCATTAGTAATGAATACTTAGAGGGTTTTTTTTTTCTCTTCGAGCTAAAATTTCTGCACAGACCTTAAGTGACCACCTTTTGAGACTTGACGATCATGTCCATCTGTGCACAGCAAACTTCTCCTGAGATGCAGCATTTCCCCAGAAAGTTCCTTCCTGCCCGAGTCTGAGCTGAGTTTTAAATCTAATATCAAAAAGTTCATGTTAGAAGATTTTCTCTAAAACTCTTCAGAGCTAGGAGAAAACATCCCTTAAACTCACAGATTAATCCAGGGTAGATTTGCCTGCAGCGTGAGTTTATAAATGTCCTTGTGTTGGCTTTCTCTTTTGAATGTTTTAGAATATTTTACACAGTTTGTGGAGCAGCCATGGGAATTTTTTTGTTCCAGGGACCAGGACAGGGTTATTTGTTCTTGTGGCCCTCAAGTGGCTATGTTTTTTTTTAATTTATTATTATTATTATTTATTTTCCCCTTTGTTTCCCTTGTTGTTTTTTATTGTTGTTGTAGTTATTATTGTTGATGTCATTGTTGGATAAGACAGGGAGAAATGGAGATTGGAGGAGAGAAAGACAGACACCTGCAGACCTGCTTCACCACCTGTGAGGTGACTCCCCTGCAGGTGGGGAGCTGGGGGCTCGAACTGGGATCCTTCCGCCGGTCCTTGTGCTTTGTGCCACATGTGCTTAACCTGCTGTGCTACCGCCTATGTTTTGTTTTGTTATATTTCTGTGGTTTCCACCACTCTTACCTAGGAGGTTTTTATAAAGGCTTATTTATTAATAAAGAGAGAGAGAGAGGGAGAGAAAGAAAGGGGGGCATAGCAAAGCATCACTCTGTCATGGGCACTGCCAGGGATCAATTTTCCGAACTCATGTTTGCAACGCTCTGCTCTTTTTTAAAAAAATTTTTACTATCTTTATTTATTTATTTATTTGATAGAGACAGCCAGAAACTGGGAGGGAAAAGGGTGATAGAGAGGGAGAGAGACAGAGAGAGACACCTGCAGCACGGCTTCACCACTTGCAAAGCTTTCCCCCTGCAGGTGGGGACCGGGGACTCAAACCTGGGTCCTTATGCATTGTGACATGTGCGCTCAACCAGGTGCCCAACCACCTGGCCCCCAAACCTCTGCTGTAAACCGTGTGCATCTTCTGGGATGAATATAGGAGTCTCTCTCTTTCTCTCTCTCTCTCTCTCTATATATATATGTATATACATATACATGTATGTGCATATGCATATACATATGCATGTATGTATACATATACATGTGTATACACATACGTATACATATACATGTATGTATACATATATGTATACATGTATGTATACATATACATATACATGTATGTATTTGCTTCCAGAGTTATTTCTGGTGCTCGGTGCCTGCACTATGAATCCACTATTGCTGGTGACCGCTTTTTCCACTTTTTATTAGATAGGACACACAGAGAGAGGGATACAGAGAAAGATAGATACCCGCTGACCTGCGTTACCGCATGTGAAGTCACCCCCATGTAGGTGGGGAGCTGGGGGCTCAAACCAGGATCCTTGTGCAGGTGCTTGTGCTTTGTAGTATGTGCGCATAATCCAGTGTGTCACCCCCCCCCCCCCCAGCACAGGAGTCTTATCGCTCAATCTCAGTCCCTGGTCATCTTTTTTTTTTTTTTTGCCTCCAAGGTTATTGCTGGGCTCAGTGCCTGTACCATGAACCCACTGCTCCTGGAGGCCATTTTTTCCCCCTTTTGTTGCTCTTGTTGTTGTAGCCTTGTTGTGGTTATTATTGTTACTTGTTGATGTCATTCGTTGTTGGATAGGACAGAGAGAAATGGAGAGAGGAGGGGAAGACAGAGAGGGGGAGAGAAAGACAGGCACCTGCAGACCTGCTTCACCGCCTGTGAAGCGACTCCCCTGCAGGTGGGGAGCCAGGGGCTTGAACCGGGGTCCTTACGCAGGTCCTTGCACTTCACCCGCTGCACTACCGCCTGACCCCCCCACGTGACCTTCTGTAGTGTGTGTGTGTGTGTGTGTGTGTGTGTGTGTGTGTGTGTGTGTGTGTGAAAGAGCTCGCTGGGCCTCTGGACTCTGAAGAAAGAATCAGGAATCTATACAGACGATGGTTTTCAGCATAACCCCCTGTGCACTGTCACAGCTAAACCTAGAACACAGCTGGTCTGGATTCCCCATGGTGTCTTTACTTTCTTCCCTTCTTTCTTTCTTTGTTTTTTTAAATTATTTTTTCAAATAATTTTATCAGGAAAAACTATGATAGTTGTTGAAACCTGGGTTCAGCTCTCATCTCCTCACCACAGATGTCTGTACTTCTCACCCACCTCCAGCCCAAGTCCCTGACCCTATCCCTTCTTTTCTTTGCTTTTGTAAACTTTATTTTTTTTTTATAGAACAGAAAGAAATTGACGGGGGAGGGAGAAATAAAAAGGGAGAAAGAGACACCTGCACACCTGCTTCATGGCTTGTGAAGCTTTCACCCCATAGGTGGGGACCAGATGCTTGAACCCAGGGCCTTGTGTAGGTGGTCTGGTGCACCACCACCCAGCAACCCTCCCCCACTCCTGTATTTTACTTTACAGTGTTTTAATATCTTCTCATAAGGGTGTCACTTCCTGGAGAATTGTGTCTTGATCGACCTCCTTCAATACTGGTGGGGACAGGAGGGCGCTGGCCCACTGAGAGCACTTGCGTGGCAGTGAGGGCACTGAGCAAGGGAGAGGGGTTTTCCGTGTGGTGCCCATGGTCTTGGCTGGGGAGCTCAGGAGCTCAGCCCCTTGCTCTATTCTTGGAAGAGGAGGGTGAGCCAGTGCCAGTGGGGAAGTTGGGGGGGACGAGCCAAAGAGAGACCGCACTCCACAACAGAGGATGAATCAGTAACCATGTGCACTGTTTCCATGTAAGCACGAGCCTGCTTGGTGGTCAGAGAGCATCCAGGAAGCATATGCCATCTGCTTAGGAGCTTCAGGGACACACAGAACCCCTCTGTGCCTCAGGGAGCTCTCTGACCCCCACCTTTTAGGTGGTGGGCCTGGGTTTATCAGAAGTTCACTTCTTTAAAAATGAAAGAGGAAGGAAGGAAGGAAGGAAGGAAGGAAGGAAGGAAGGAAGGAAGGAAGGAAGGAAGGGAGAGAGAAAGAAAGGAAAGAAGAGAAAGGAAGAAAGAATTGTTTATGAGTCCATGTAAAATCAGCCTGCCAGCTGATGTACTGAGATGCAGTTAAGATAAATCCCCCTGGCCCCAAACTAAAAAAAAAAAAAAAAAAAAAAAAGCAGGAGACAGGGTTCCATCATCTCTGTGGATCAACGCCAAGAGTTCTCTCCAGTTTAGTTATTAGCTTTCCCTCCAGGATGAGACATTCAATTAACCCTCCCCTCACATTGGCCATAAACTTCGGTGAACGTGAAAGAAGTTCCATTTAGCAAACACTTTCCGTCAAAGAATTTAATAACGGCATGGCACGGGATAAGAACCATGCTGCCTGTGCGGCAAAATGAAAAGGTTTGGTCTGCTTTGCCCTTTCTGTGACTTTGTGGTTCCCGATTCATGTTTGTTTCTTACCCTTCGGAGGTGCAACTTTTCTACTAGAGTAACTTTTCTACTAGGGTCTGATGGAACTGCTGATATCTCCAGGGTTATCTCTGGGGCTCAGTGCCAGCACAAGAACCCACTACTCCTGGTGGTGATTTTTCCTCCGTTTTTATTGGATAGGACAGAGAGAAATTGACAGGGGAAGAGAAAGATGGACACCTGCAGACTTGCTTCACTGGTTCAAGCCCCAGCGCCACATAGAAGTGTCATAGCTCTGGAGGGACCTCTGACACTACGGTGTCTCTCCCTCTCTTTCTCTGCCTGAAATAGAAGGAGTGAAAAAAAAGTCAGCCTGGGAGCAGTGGGGCTGCGCATGCCTCAGGAGCAATGCTTTGTGTGAATGGAAAGCCTGTTGCCATGCTGCCCAGGTCCCACCTGTCTGTTTAGCACCCTACACTGTGGTCAGGCTGATCTGCCGGTACCATTCCACTTTGACAATGCCCCCCATCATCTTACAGAGTTGGTAAGACCTACCGGCCTTAGTGACAAGGTGATGGAAGGCTGGTGGGAGCCTGGTGTGGCTACCTGTGATGTCACATCACAGCAGGGGTGGGCCCTGCCATCTTCCCCACCCCCAGCCCACACATGCAGTGTCAAAGGTGGGTGCAGGCTGTGGAGTCACCCACTTGTAGTGGCAGAATCGAACCTGCAGGAGCCAGGTAATGCCTGTGGAGTTGCTGTGAGTGGGGAGGCAGCCCCTCCAGTGTCCGTGCATGTAAGGAGCTATCCACAGAGGGTGGGAGAGGAGACGGAAGCTCCCTGATTCAACTACCTCTGTTCAAACCCCAACTCTCTTGGTGTGAGCGTGAGCAAACCCCGTCTCTCCTCGGGCCCTGTTTTCCAAGCTACACGGCAGAGCTCCTTGGGCTGACATGAGACTTCTGCAAGTCAGTGTTTCCAGGGCACTCGGAGGGGTGATTAGATCATGTATGTGTGATTAGACATTAAAAAGTAGAATAAAACTTCGCTGGCTATTTGGCAAATTCTGGTTTCCCTAAACTTATGGAAAATTAAATTTTAAGAAAGTCTTCAGGGATGATTTAAGTCAGCTCTCTTTATTCCAAAGGAGTAACAGGTGAATGAGAATTCTCAGTTCATTACTGACAGAGTCACAACTGTAGACCGACTTTTCTCCCCAAAAGTCTCCTGTATTTTAGCATACACAATTTCTCCTTTTGACAGTGGCAGTGAAGAAAAGCTAGCACTTTTACTTTTGATCCTGTATTGTTTTTTTATATAATATAATATAGCTTGATGCTTTTCAGCAGGTTAAAATCTGTTTGGATTCCCATCAATCTGGTTGGATTTCTTGTGCTTACATTCAATCCTTAGCTGTAATATAGGCCAGAATTTCAGAAACCATTTAATAAGTTATAGTGGTTTCATTCCACTCACTATAAAGGCCTGTCAAGATACAATAGCATAACCAAAAGATGACTTGTTTTATAGCATGCCTGTCCATTCCCCTTTTGGTTCTTTCCGGTGCTGAGAACAAAATGAGAATCCAACAAATTGGCTTCAGGCTAGGAAACTGATCAAATTCATCATCCTTAAGATTGTCACACATTATTTTATTTCAAAGTGGCAGTGGGTTAATCTGCTAGTTGCCACTGTCTTAAAGACAAAAGCTAGCAGTAGGAATTCAGTGCATAGCTATTGGGGATCTCACAGAACACCTCAAGAGTGATTAGAAAGATGACAGAATATTATTTTCTGGCACAAAGGTTGTTTGTTCCCACATCGTATGTAGTAGCGAGGGGCCCTGCTCTTAGCAGGAATCACCGTGTTACCGGAGGATGCTAACACAGCAACGCTGCGTGTTCTCAGAGGGACGTCTCCCTGTTGCTGAGAATGAAGTTGTCTTCTGCTGCTGTACCAGAGGCCCCGGGAGATGAGCAGTCACCTTCAGTGACAAAAGCAGTGACGTTTTAATAAAGAAGTTTCTGCTGTGGGCCGGTGGTTCAGGGAATGTGAGTCCCATCCCATGCATATTCAAAACCCCAAATCTGGAACTTTCATGCCTCCTGGAGAGGAAGACAGTTCCTTCCTTCACTCCCTGCCAGTACACAGGCACAGCACACCACACACATAAACACACACACACACACACACACACACACACACACACACACACTGACAGAGCTTTCTTGTGTAAAAAAAATTGCTGTCATATATCACATGTAGAACATTATGCATCACATCTAAAGATAGCAATTCCACATCCCCCAGTCTCTCCACTCCTCATGTGAAAGGTACCCATGGGAAAGGGAGACCTTCTGAGTGAACCAGGCTGTGAAGATGACACCATGCAGGAGGTTGCCTGCAGAAGGGTGTGGGTGCATTTCAGGGCAGTGACTGCAGACTTGAGGTCCTGAGTTCCACCCCTGGCAGCACATAAGCCAGAGTAATGTTCTGGTTCTCTGTCTCCTTCAACAGTTGAAAATATGGAATGCAGACTGTATGCATGGAACGGGCCCTATCAGGGTGTGACACACCCTCTGGACGGAGCAGACAGCTCTGATGTGAGTGTCACTCCGTGAGCTAACAGGGTGGACGCACACTATGTCCCAGTGCTCTTCAGCATACCTGGTTATTAGAATTGGCCACCCAGGTCCGGGACTGAAGCCCAGGCCCCAAAATTGCAGGGAGGATACCTAGGGAGTCTGAGACCCAAGGACTGTGAGACCCCCAGACCAGCCCTCTTGCCAGTCCCCTGTAAGCATGCTCAGTCACCCTGTCCTGACGCCCTCTGGCAACACCGAATGCGGAAGGCCTGCCCTTGATATAACATCATAGCTTGTGGCATGAGAAGCACCACTAGCACACACACAGTCTAGAACAAATGCCTCTCTAGAGCTTCAGCCCTCCCAGACTCTCGTTTTCCATCTGTGAGAATGGGGATTGTACTTAAGTGATTCACAAGGGAAGGTTGGGCTTGGGGGGCTTCCATGAAGAGTGGTCCAGACAGCCAGAGGGCTCTGAACCCCAGTTCCACCAGGAATCTTGTTACATCCCTGAAAGAGAAGCAAATCTCAGGAAAACACCTGAGGAAGCCAGGCATGGTTTTGCCAATCCGAGAAAGGAGGAATAAAAAGGAAGGGCCCAGGGAAATAGTAATAGGTGTGCCTTAGAAAGGCAGTGATGGTAGGGCCATAGGGGAAAAAAAAATGGGTCAAAAATAGGTAGATAGATAAATAGATATAGAGATAGGAATAAAGTTGGCCCATATCAGAGACCTTGGGAGAACTATTGCAGTTTCCAGTGGAGGGAGGGTGACACAGAACTCTGGTGCTGGGAAGCCTATGGAATTATACCCCTGTTACCCTATGTTTTTGTAAGTCACTAATAAAAAGTAAAAACAAACAAGAGTAGCCTGGACTCCAGATAACTCCAAGCATTACATGGTTTCAGGGTGCCCACCTTGTCTGGGGGTGTGCGGTGCGATGCACCTCTGGCCCAGACACTGACAGTCATGGGGAAAAAAAAAAAAAAAAAGAAGCAGCCCCATGAGCATTGTTGGATGGGCTCTTGGAAACTCCCAGTACTGCCAGCTGCACCTGGATGGACTTCTGTCCTCTGTAACTAGGACAGTTTCCTTTTCCTGTGAGCTCCCTGTGCTAGCAACCTGCTCTTCCATTTTCCTGCTTTGCCTGAAGAAATTTATTATTTGGTTGTTACTAGAAGCATGAAAGACAAATGTGAAAAGGTATCAGTTGCAGTTGCTGTCGTAAGGAGAAAATTTTCTATCTCTCAGCCTGTCTTCAACTAATTTCAGATATGATTTGATTTTCTTGTCACCCATGGGCTTGTCACAAATTAATTAAATGATCCATTTCTTTTATCTATTGGAGGCTGTTTCTACCTCCGATGAAGGAACCTGTGAAGTTTGTTACAAGGGGAATCGTTCCATAAAAGTCAGATGCCAAGTAAACACAAGAACAGCTCTCTCTGCCCCGTAGCCATGACCCCAAGAGGGATGCCCAGAGACAAAGCCCCCTGCTCACCCTTTACTCACAGAGGGAAAGTGCACTAGAAGCTTCAGGGTGGAGGACTCTGCTCCCTATCCCCACAATGTGAATCATTGGAAATTGGATTCAAATGAGCACCATTTGGCCCAAAGACAAAAAAACAGACTTTTCTGAAGAAATTGCTGGAAGCAGTGACCTTTGACATGTCATCATAGCCACATCTCTGCGGGGGGGGGGGGGGGGGGGCGTGTCACAAGCACATCTGCCCACAGGGGTCAAGTAGGGAGGAATAGAGTCAGGGAAGCCACTCTTATGGGTGGGGATAGATGGGGGGGATGGGGAGAAGGAAGGTAGGGTAGGGACTGGGGTTGCAAGCACCCTTAATGTTTTCAGAGGAACTGTCAATCTGAAGCTGTATTTGAAATGTTGGAAACACTCATCCCAAAAATATCAGTGCACACCTATGTTCATAGTATCACAATCTGTAATAGCCAAAACCTGGAAGCAACCCAGGTGTCCAGCCACAGAAGAGTGGCTGAGCAAGTTGTGGTCTATATACACAATGGAATACTACCTAGCTGTTAAGAATGAAAAAGTCACCTTCTTCACCTCATATTAAATGAAGTTTGAAGGAATCATGTGAAGTGAAAGAAGCCAGAAAGAGAAGGATGAATATGGGATGATCTCACTAATGAACAGAAGTTGAGAAATAAGAACAGAAACGGAAATACAAAGCAGAACTTGAACTGGGTTTAGGGTATTGCACCAAAACAGTGGACTCTGGGGTGGGGATGAACGATCAGGTTCTGGGACACAATGGTGGAGGAGGACTTGGGGGAGAGGTGAAAATGTTTTGTAGAAAAAAATTGAGACATTTTATCCATGAATCAATAACTGACTGTATTTATTGTAAACCATTAAAACATATGTTTTAAAAAAAGTGGGAGTTATAACAGAAATCAAAATCTCAAAAAACCCATCTGTTTATACATGTAAACAAAATTTACAGAGAAATCTTCATCTGTCTTCACATTTCTGTCCATGTGGACAAGGAGGGGTTCTCTCGGGTGACCAGGCTGGCCTCTCTCTCACACATGACCCTAGGACCAGCCTTCAGCTTCGCTCCATCCCACTCCTGAGTGTGGTGTCCATCCACCCCCTCTGCAGACCCACCCTGTGTAAGGAGAGATCTAGCTTCATAAAAAGCATGGTGATACTGCCTGTTAATTTTCTGCACTTCGACAGTGGCCACTCGTTCATCCATGAAGAAAGTGCTCTCATTCTGAGCAAGTTTGATCTGTTCATTTTGTGACTGGTCAATTAGATGAAATTAGCACCACACAGAAAAACAACATCACTAGGAGGCTCCAGGCAGAGAAATTGCACTTCTTCAATTACACACTTGTGACCTTAGAACAAAAGGAATCTTATAATAAGTAGCAAGTGCAGCTAAATGCTTCTTAGACTTCTCCCAGGCACTGGATTTCACTGAGAAATGAAGGTTCAGGGAGTCACAGTTTTGCCTATACAGAAATTCAATTTAAGATAATCACTGTCTTATACTTCTGTTTATTCCCAGATATTGACCTTAGCTGTTCATTTTTCTGGGTTTTATAGAGTTCCTTACACATGTCGTGTGTAACATGTCAGCATTTCAAATGCAGTTTCAAATGAAGGTTAAAATTTCCATTGCCCATGGGCATATGTACTATGAATTTATTTTAAAACTAGTCCAAAAGGTAACCTTGAAATTAAGAAAACTAGACCATGTGTTTTGTTCACCTGCCAGCTTGCTCCATTTAGGTGGAATGTCAAAAGTGGGGTTGGTATGGAGAAAGATAAACCAAGAGTAGTACAGAGACCACGTCAGAGCTATTGGGTCATATGCATTGTCTCAGGAGTCGAGGAGTAATTGAGAATTTTTTTCCCACTTTCTTAACTTGAGAACTATTAAATCACATTAGTTTGTTGTTGTTGTTGCTCTTATTTTACTTACTTATTCTCTTCCTTTCTCTCTCTCTCTTTCTTTCTTTCTTTCTTTCTTTATTTCTCTCTTTCTTTCTTTCTTGGTTTAATAATGATTGACAAGACAGTAGGATAAGAGGGGTGCAATTCCACACAATTCCCATCACCAGAGTTCCGTATCCCATCCTTTCCACTGGAAGCGTTCCTAATCTTTATCTCTCTGGGAGTATGGACCCAGGATTATGATGGTGGAAGGTCTGGCTTTTGTAATTGCTTCTCTGCTGGACGGGCATTGCTAGGCCGATCTATACTAAGAGCCCATTTCTGTCTTTCCCTGGTGGGGCAGGGTTCTGGAGAGGTGGGATCCCAGGGCACATTCGATTTTTTGTTTTTAGTTCCCTCCAGGGTTATCACTGGGGCTCAGTGCCTGCACTCAAATCTACTGCTCCTGGTGGTCATTTTCTCCTTTTTTATTGCTGTTGTTGGATAGGACAGAGAGAAAATAAGAGAAAAGGGGAAGACAGAAAGGGGGAGAGAAAGATGAACACCTGCAGACCTGCTTCACTGCTTGTGAAGCAACCGCCCTGCAGGTGGGGAGCTGGAGGCTTGAACCAGGATGCTTTCACTGGGCCTTGCACTTCCTACTATGTGCTCTTAACCTGGGCACTGCCACCTGGCCTGGATACATTAGATTTTTAAGGTATTTGTTGAACTTGGGAGTCCATCTCTGTGCTTTCTTCCAAGCTTCCTGGATATTTTCTCTCTACTCTGCTAACTGTCCTAATTAGATTTTGTTTCCTCTAGAGTTCATTTTGGACATTAATCTTTTTCTCAAGATCATTCATTTGTATGTAATTGAGACAAATGAACTCTTTAGAGTCTAAAATTCCTCTGCTTTGTGACCTTTTTTTGTTATTATGAGTATTTGGATTTTTATTCTGTATTCTAGTTTCCTTTAAATTAAATGAATTAAATCAATATTCTGTTTCCTAATGAAATTTTCTAGTTACTTCTTCCCTTCACTTTTGGCTGTTATTTTTGCTTTTTCTTGTTATTTACTTTGCTCTTACATACTTATCATATTCAAAACCTGTTTTAAATATATATGCATATATATGTATATTAAAAATAAAACATGGCTGGTCCCCTAAACGTTGCTTTTATAGAACCGTGTATGTTCTGTGTGATGCTTTTCAGTATGTCATTTTGAAAATTTTCCTTTTAATTCACTCCTTGGTATTTGTTTTAGTGTGATAACGTGGTCTTTGTGAGTCTTGTAGGGGCAGAAGGAACAAAGTCTGTTTCTTTGGCATAGTGGCAGATAGACCATTTTTTATTCTTGATTTAATAATGATTGACAATCTGGGTTTCCCTCATCAGACATATGACTTGTGAATATTCTCTCCTGTTCTATGTATGGTTCATGCCTTTTAAGAGAGCTTCGGAAAGGTTAGTTAAAACATTATGTTCTAACCTTCACGTCCCCAGATGTCACTAACCTTTGACTCTGTTCCCACCACCAGTCTCCTTTCTCTGAGGTGCTTATGCCTGTGTCTCCTTGGGCTTCTGCTGTCCCTGTAATTTCTGCTGTGTTGACAGTACAGTGAATTTCCTCCAGTTGGCCAAGTAGTTCACATGTTTCAGTAATTATCTGTGGGAAGTTATAAATACCTCTCCTATATATGGGACATATTGCCCCACGTAGAAGCTGATCAACCATCTGCTGCCAGCTCCTGAATTCTCTGTGAGAAAAACGCTAGCAGCAGCTGTTCAAATCCTACCATAGACCGTTTGGGTCAAGATCCCCCAAATTTGATAATGAATGGCTTTTTCTCATTTGAGGGCTGTTGTTCCCAAGCCAAAAGAAGTAGTTGTAATTCACTGTTTCTTTCTTTTTTTTTTTTTTTTTTTACAGAAATTGGCATCAACCTCTGTAACCAGTTTGTTCTCTGTTGATTTCCTGAGGGTATAAGAGAGGCTAGCTGAGCTGTTTGAAATATATCTTTGTATTTTGCCATTATAAAGAGAAAACATTCTTGCTATGAATTTTTCCTCTGTTGTTTAATCTTTTTTTTTTTTTACTTTATTTTCTGCAGCAAAGAAAATGAGTTGGGCCACGGTAGAGCATAGTCTTGGGCCAAACTGAGTCTCTGCTGTGCATATGTAACTCACTGATTCAGACTGGTCTTGGGCTGCAGCCATTGTGGAGTGTGGAGTGGCTAGACCACGAAAGGAATCCAGGGTTCCACTGAAGAGAGACTGTGATAAAATTACACTTCCCCTCTTTTTGACTAGCCTTTATCTAGGGTTCATGGAGGGTTCCTTTGAATTGGAATTCGGTGCCCAAGATCAGTTCCCTTGCCTCTGTCAGAAGTGTTTCCTCTCAGATACCATCTCGCTGTCTCCCGTCACCCTCCTCCTGCCTGGCATGAGAGCTCCCTCCTCCTAAAGAACTCCACTGAAAGGACAGGCAAAATAGCTCACTGAATAGTCTGTTCTGTCATGTGTGCAAGTTCAGTTCCCACCGCTATGAAGGAAGCTTTGGTGCTATGGTTTTTCTCTCTGCCTTTCAGTAGGGAAGGAGAGGGAAGGAGAGAAGAGGGGAGGGGAGGAAGAGAAATGAAAACAAAAGTGAGAGAGACAGAAAGAGAAAGAAAGCTTGGGATTCAGAGACAGCAGAATGGTTCTGCAAAAAGCCTTTCATGGCTGGAGCTCTGAGTTCCCAGGTTTAATCATTAGCCAGCACCACCATTAGCCAGAGCTCAGCAGTGATCTGATCTTGCTCTCTCTATATATCTTTCTCTCTTTCTTTATCTCTCTCTCCTTAAAATAAATGAATATCTTTTAAAACGAGGGTAGTGGTGGTACATCTGGTTAAGTGCACATATTACCATGTGCAAGGATCCAGGTTCAAGGCCCCACTCCCTAACTGCAGGGAGGATTAGGTGTCTGTCTTTCTCCCTCTCTATCTTCCCTCTCCTCTCAATTTCTCTACATCTTATCAAGTATAATATAAAGGGGGGGGGAAGTGGACACCAGGAACAGTGGATTTGTAGTGTCAGCACCAAGTCCAAGTGATAACACTATTGGGGAAGAAAGAAAGAAAGAAAGAAAGAAAGAAAGAAAGAAAGAAAGAAAGAAAGAAAGAAAGGGAGGAAGAAAGACTGCAGGCAGCACTATTGAATTCACACTGCAGGTTGGGACTCTAAGCCATTCTCACTTACCACTCCAATTATTATTGTGAAAAGTTTTGTTAGTATATCTGTTTATTCCATGAGCTAGGAGAGGAAGAGACCCAAAGCACTTCTCAGCTCTGGCATAATGTTGCGTGGAGAATTGAACCTGTGGATTCTGGGACCTCAGGCATGCAAGTTGGTGCTCTAACAGGCTGAGCTGTCTCTCTGCCTCTGCTCATTTTTCTTAATTTCTTTACTGGGGAGATTAATATTCTATACAATAGTTTGTACATGCATAACATACCACCCCCGCTAGGTCCTTTGCCATCATATTACAGGACCTGAGCCTTCCCCTGCTCATTTTTAGATAAACTGGATGCTTAAGATCATAAATATTTCAGAAGTACAGTTTCATACCTCTTTAAAATATGTAACTACATCTGAACACCACCAAGTTACCAGTGTCTTCTCCCAGCCCCTGGCAGCCTAGTCCCCTTTGTAACCACAGTTTTGTGGTCCTGATTCTGAAAGCTTGTCTTCACTTGCCTTTTTTTTTATGTTCCTTGCTTAGTTTAAATTTTTTTTTTACCCACCATGAGTGAGAAACTATTTAGTTTCAATTTTTTTAAATATATATAAGAATCTTTTTAGGATTTCTCGCAGGGCCAGATTGGTGGCAGCAGATCCCTCTGACTATTGCTCGAGATGAGCTTTGTAGACAGATAACAGCTAAAGGAGCCCTGCTTCCACCCCCTACACACACTGCGTTGCCCCTCTACAACCTGAAGGGAACCTCCAGGACAGGGTGTTTCCTGGACCCTCTCCCCCTGGTAGAGACTCACCTGCTGTCTGAGTGAACACAGCATTGCGTTTCCTAGTGTTCCCATTCCATGTGTGTGGTGTATTGCTCCAGAAAAAAGATGCTTATCTGGAAGGAAGGACATCCAGAGGTGGAATTAGGTGTAGGTGGCTTAAAAAGGAAGTGAAGACAGAGCCTTAGAAGTGCATAAAAATAACTGTCAGTGGGGGTCGGGCGGTGGCGCAGTGGGTTAAGCGCATGTGGCGCAAAGTGCAAGGACCGGCATAAGGATCCCGGTTCGAGCCCCCCCCCCCGGCTCCCCACCTGCAGGGGAGTCGCTTCACAAGCAGTGAAGCAGGTCTGCAGGTGTCTATCTTTCTCTCCCCCTCTCTGTCTTCCCCTCCTCTCTCCATTTCTCTCTGTCCTATCCAACAACGAACAACATCAACAATGGCGATAATAATAACCACAACGAGGCTACAACAACAAGGGCAACAAAAGGGGGAAAAATGGCCTCCAGGAGCAGTGGATTCATGGTGCAGGCACCGAGCCCAGCAATAACCCTGGAGGAAAAAAAAATAAATAACTGTCAGCTTCCATGTGGGGTTAGCCATCTCTTTGCCTAAATGTTCAGCATGTTTCACTGCCTTTAGGGTTTCCTGATTCAAAGTCAAAAGAGTTTTTTTTGGGGGGGGCTATGAAGAATACTTATGTAGAGTTAGGAGGAAAAACATGTTTTTAACAACAGAATAATAATTACTAATCTGAGTCTTATAAATACAAAAAAAAGGAAGGAAAATGTCATGGCATATGCTCAATGGAGTACTACTCAGCAGTTACTAAAAAGACTGTAATATGGTCTCTGTGACTAAATGGATGTGACTGATAGTGATAAAGGTGTAGGAATTAAAAAAATAATGGATTCTGGCAGGATCGCAGTGGCTAGGCTTGGGTTTAGAGCAATCAAAGTGTTATTACCTGGCGGTCCAGTGGTATGGAATGGTATGTTTTGGGTACAGAAAAATAAGCAGTTATCTGCAGGGGTATAGGTTACTGATTATGGCTGTTGAGGAGACTCTTAAGAGTTTACCAGGGAGGGGGAGACAGCATGATGATTATGCAAACAGACTCTCATGCCTGAGGCTCCTAAATCCCAGGTTCAATCCCCCGCACCACCAGAAACCAGAGCTGAGCAGTGCTCTGGTGTTTCTCTATGTCTGTCTCTGTCTCTCTCTCTCTATGCATCTCTCTCAAAAAATAAATAATAATAATTTTAAAAAGTTTGCCAGCTGACTCAGTTACATGTGTTCAGTTCTTCTGGTCAGAAGCAGCATGGCAGGTCCTGGGAAGCCACGCTGGGATCCCAACAAGCACAAGGAGCTGAGGGAAAAAAAGGACTGGACTTCTGGCTACCTGTGCTCAAGTCAGTTATGATGCACCCACAGTCTTTGGTGGGTTTACCCAAGTTCATACTAAGCTCCGTAGGCTGATGTGAGCCATATGCTACTTACATAAGTCAGCCCCAGCCAATTACATCCCAAAGCCCATGCTATGTCATAAAAATTATGTTTAGTGGAGTAACTAAGGAATTAAAGGACAACTATGGGATGATCTCACTCATGTGAAATAGAATTTTTTTAATTTCTTTTTTGGGAATTAATATTTTACATTCAACAGTAAAAACAGTAGTTTGTACATGCATAACGTTTATCAGTTTTCCATATAATAATACAGCCCCCTTTAGGTCCTTTTTCATCCTTCTTGAACCTGTATTCTCCACCCCCACCCACCCCTGAGTCTTTTACTTTGGTGAAATACGCCAATTCCAATTCAGGTTTTACTTGTGTTTGCTCTTCTGATCTTGTCTTTCAACTTTCCAACTTCTGCCTGAGAGTGAGATCATCCCATATTCATCCTTCTGTCTCTGACTTATTTTACCTAACATGATTTTTTCAAGGTCCATCCAAGATGGGCTGAAAACGGTGAAGTCACCATTTTTTATAGCTCAGTAGTATTCCATTGTGTATATAGACCACAACTTGCTCAGCCACTCATCTGTTGTTGGACACCTGGGTTGCTTCCAGGTTTTGGCTATTACAAATTGTGCTGCTGTGAACATATGTTTCCACAGATCTTTTTGGATGGGTGTGTTGGGTTCCTTAGGATATATCCCCAGGAGAGGAATTGCAGGGTCATAGGGTTGGTCCATGTCTAGCCTTCTGAGAGTTCTCCAGACTGTTCTCCACAGAGGTTGGACCAATTTACATTCCCACCAGCAGTACAGGAGGGTTCCTTTGACCCCACAAGCTCTGCAGCATTTGATGCTGTAAACCTTTTCTGATGTATGACATTCTCATGGAGTGAAGTGGTATCTCATTGTTGTCTGTCTTTGCATTTCTCTGACAATCAAAGACTTGGAGCATTTTTTCATGTGTTTCTCAGCCTTTTGGGTCTCTTCTGTGGTGAATATTCTGCCCATGTCCTCTCCCCATTTTTGGATGGGGTTATTTGTTTTCTTGTTGTTGAGTTTGGCAAGCTCTTTATATATTCTGGTTATTAGCCTCTTGTCTGATGTATGGCATGTAAAGATCCTCTCCCGTTCTGTGAGGGGTCTCTTTGTTTGGGTATTGGTTTCTTTTGCTGTGCAGAAGCTTTTTAATTTGATGCAGTTCCAAAGGTATATGCCTGCCTTAGTCTTCTTCATAATTGGGTTTGTTTCACTGAAGATGTCTTTAAAATTTATGTGGAAAAGAGTTCTGCCAATATTTTCCTCTAAGTATCTGATAGTTTCTGTTCTAACATCCAAGTCCTTGATCCACTTGGAATTTACTTTTGTATTTGGTGAAATATAGTGGTTCAGTTTCATTCTTCTGCATGTTTCAGCCCATTTTTTTCCAACACCATTTGTTGAAGAGAATCTGCTTTCCCCATTGAATAGTCTGGGCACCTTTGTCAAAGATTAGATGTCCATAGGTGTGGGGGCTCACTTCTGGGTTCTCAATTCTATTCCACTTGTCAGTGTGTCTATTCATGTTCCAGTACCAAGCACTTTTAATGACAACAGCCCTATAATACAATTTGAGATCTGGGAGTGTGATGCCTCCAGTTCTGTTCTTTCTTCTCAAGATTGTTAAATATAGAGAATTTTAACACATGGACTTGAAAAAAGAAAATACAAACATAGAAATATAGTCAACCCATATCAATAACCTTGGTAGAACAATGGTGGTTACCAATGGAGGGGACTAGTGACACAGAACTTCGGTGTTGGGAGTGGTGTGAAATTATAGTCCTCTTAATTTATAATCTTGCAAATCACTATAGGATCACTAACAAAAATACATACTTAAAAACCAGAGATGTGTTTCTGAACAGACAGAGCCATCTTGATGTCCCAGCAGGTGCAGGGGTGTGGGCAGGGCCCTATGCTCTGCCTGTGAGTGAGTGACATGAAGAGGACAAGTAGGTGACTTATTTAGAGGACACCACACCACCAAGGGCATTCTCTTCACCTGGTCTTGGTATGTTCCTCACCCTTTTCTTATAAGCCTGTAAATCCAATGGATTTTTTTTTCCCACTGCCATTTTTTCCCTTTCCCAGGAAGATCGTTGCTTTGTGTTTGCCCAAATCAGTGTGCAAACCACTTTACCTCATGACAGAATGACAGAGGGAGGCAGAATGCCCAGTAATTAGATGTAAATTTTATGCTTGTCATTTTGAAAGCCTGAATCCCTTCTTTTATGAGGTTTTTCTATAGAGGATACTTTAGGACAAAATCTCCCTTCTGTACATCAGTATGCTGGTAATTCCAGAAGAGAACAGCTTTGTGATTTGAAAGAATTAGTAACAAGTGCCGGGGCTGATAAAAACATTTAAGCCATTCTGCTTCTGTTGAAAGAAGCCAGGCTTTTACCTCTTTTCTCTTGAACTCAAGTATTAAGACATAAATATTGACAGAGTGAATTTCCCCCTTCCTGAGGAATGGCTCCACTATCCCTCTCCTCTCTATCTCTTGGTCTTAGTGGGCTGGATCTCTGTTTCCCAAAAGGTAAACTGAACGGGGTCCAGGGTGCTGTGGAAGAGATTTTGTCACTGACCTAAAAGCCAGGTATCCACTGCTGGATGTCAGCATGACTCTGCAAAACTACTTACATTGCTTTCTAATTTGTTCATGTTTTTTATTGCTCTAACAACTGTCTGCAGTGTTATAAAACATTAGGGATACAGTTTCAGAGCACACCCAGAGCTGTAGTTCCAGTGTCCCCTAAAGAGACTCCTCCATCTACTCCCCACTTCCCCTCCCTTTTCCTCTCTAATAACCACTAAGGTTTTCACTATGTCTAAGAGACAGCTTGATGATGATGATGATGAGTCACTGCAAGTTCCTTGGCCTTATTCATACTCCACATGTGATGAAACCATCTGGTAGTTGTATTTCACTTACTGGTTCCACTCAGCAGAATCACCTCTTATCTCATTCATTTTGTTCTGAGTGAAGCAATACCCTGTCTTCTAATAGCACAGTAGTATTGAGTATAAATACTACAACTTCTTTATCCAGTCATTTGTCACCGGGCGTGCAGGTGGGTTTTATAGTTTGGCTATTGGAGAACAATGTAGCCATGAACACAGTGTCACACATAATTCATTCAAATCGGTATTTTCATAGCCCCCAGCTAAATACCTCAGGAGCAGTGTTGTAGCATCATAAGGTCTATCTAGTTTCACTTTTCAAAGAAGTCTCCATACCGCTTCTTCATCGGAGCTGCACCAATTTCACTGACAGTGCGACACAGCTCCTTTTATCCCCCCACATCTGCAGCAGCTTTCATCATTTCCTGCCTGATTGATGTAGGCCATTGTCACAGATGCGAGGTGGTATGTCGTTGTGGCTTTAATTTGAATGTTTTAATAGTAGGCGATGTGGAGAATTTTTACTCGTATGCAATTGATTTATGTCTTCTTTGCAGAACTAGATTCAGATCTTTTACCCACATGTATTTGTTTTTGTTGAGCTGTATGGTTACTTTATGTATATTTTGATATCAATCTTTTGTCAGATGGGTGATCTGAAAATACCTTCTCCCATTAGCTAGGTTACCTGTTTATTTTTTATAGTAGATTCTCTTCACATGTAAAGGTTTTAAATCTGTCGTATTCTCATTTGGTTATTCTTGCTTTACTTTCCCTTGCCAGTGGGATGGATCTTAAGTACATCTCTGATGCTTATATTCTAAAGTGTCCCACCTATGTTTTCTTCCACGTATTTTATAATTTCAGGCTGAATATCTGGGTCTTTAACTAAGGCAGAATTAATTTTGGTATATGGTGTAAAGTGATGGTCAAATTTCATTTTTCTAAATGTGACTGTCCAGTTTTCCCAACACCATGTATTGAAGAGACTTTCTGTGTGCCTTGTATGGTTTTGCATTATTTATCATATGTTATATGTTCATGTATATGTGAATTTAATTCTTTGTCTGTCTGTACCATTCCATTGTTCTGGAACTTTGTTTTGTCCCAAATGGCATATGATTCTATTTCATTCTTTTTTGAAGAAGTTGCCTTTTTTTTTTTTTGAGAAAATTCTTTTTAAAAAAAAAATCTTTTAATGATTGTAGTTTGTAGTACAGTTTGAAGTTGGAGAGTGATACTATATTATTTCTCTCTCTCAGAATTGCTTTGGATATTTGTGGTCTGTTTTACACAGATTTAGAATTGTGTGCTTAATTTTCTTGAAGAATGCCGTTGAGAATTTGATAGGGATTTCACTGAATCTGTATATTGCTTTAGATAAAATGGGCAGTTACACAGTGCTTATTCTTCCAAATCCCTTGGAGATCCTTCCAATTCCTTGTGTCTTCTTGTATTTATTTTAATAGTACTAAAAGTAATACTTATAGGTGGAGCCAAGCAATGTATTCACAACTTGGGACATACACAATAGCACTAAGTGGATTTTTTTCCCCCATTATTTTAAAGAGAAAAAGACAGAGACATTACAGCACAGAATCCTCTGCCAGGTACTATCCAGGCATGCTGCTTAATGTGGTGCCCTGGCCCCAAACCAAGGCCTCACACAGGATGGGGTGGATGGGGTGTGCATTCCGTCTGCTAAGCCACCTCCCACCCCACCCCTCCCTTTTTGTCTTCCTTGAATTATTGAGGACACCCTGAATCTGAACTGTGGTTCTGAACACACAAAACCCAGAGAGTTCATCTATGTCTTTACATCCCTCACAAAGCAATTGAGTGACTTTGTCACCCAGATAACTCATGTAGATCGCTTTAGCCAAGACCAAAGCAATTAGATATGCTTATGTTTCTATACTCCCATTTGTTCTTGTGAGGAGGTAACAACTGGTTTGAATATAAAGTAAACCATTAGCTGCAGGGGAACATAGCCTATTTTTAGGGAAATATTTTCTTCCATAGATACATTTGTCAAAGCCAAGAGCAACACAATACAGAAAATAAATCCTAGTGTAAACTCTGGACTTCAGTTAACTGCCAGCCACTCACCAACTGTAACGCGTCTATTGCATTGGGCAAAAGTTTGAGCATCAGGGGAGGTTGTGACCAGATTTGAAAAATGTATTTGAAACTTTCTGCTCAGATTTTTGATGAATCCACAAAAGTTCTAAAAGTAAGACTGTTGATTAGAGAGAGCAAGTCAGCTCTAGAATCACCCCAAAGGTGGGCAGAATGGTGCCTGCTTTGCCCATTCTGTTGTCTTCTCCTTGTGACTTTGGAAGTGACAGAGTAGATCAGAGGTCATTGAGGTCAAAAACATTAGCAAATTAGGATTCTTCCTGATTTTAGAATGGAAATCTGGTCCCTAAAACATGCTCAGAACTACAGAGCACCCCTTGCTGCGTCCAGGTCAGCATGCCAAGACCAGACCCATTTGCATTTCTTCAGCAAAGAAATATGAATATTCATACTAAGGTTATATATAGCTTCAGTCACTGTAGGTCAGTTCTGGTCCCAGATGAGTTCTAGCATATTTGCATGTGTTGAAAATTCATGTTTCTCTCACAAATGGGGCTTGACGTCAAAATCATCCAGTTTCTATTTTTTTCTGTCGCCTTTTATTTTTTCCCGGAGAGAACTAATCCCTTGCTCCTGAAATCTGTTGGGGTGTGAGGACAGAGACAGGAAAGGACAGGCTGAGCCTTTCTTTCCACTCCACAAACCCATTCTCCAGCCAGAGCCCCTGTGATCTGGGAGTTCTCCCACCCCAGCGCCATCTTTGCAGGACAGAGAACAAAGGCAGAGCAGAGAGGAGCTCCGTTGTCATTGAGTTGTCTTCTCACTTTAGCCTTCGAACATCTGGCAGCTATAGGTGCTGTCTCTGGTGTGTGTGTGGGGGGGGGGGAATGTGCAGACAAGGAAAATGAGGGACCTGGGAAAATGAGAGGAGTGTTTTTATCCCTGGAGTAGGCAAGTCTGGCTCCTCGGATGTTTCTTTTTGCCTCTGCTCTACTCAGAAACAGCCCAGCAGAGCATTTGCTGCATAGACATGCCAGGTGGGGGCAGCTCCTCTTAGGAAGGGTCTTCAACTCTCCCCTCCTGTTCTGAACAGACAGCTGTTCTGTCCACCATCACTGATTCCCTCTGAGAGAGAATAGTGGGAGCACGGCTCTGACACTGCTATTCCATGTGTCTCAGTCTCCTTAACCCAACACCCACACATTTTATGAGTTGAATTACCTTGGCGGTGCTGCCAGCCTGACAGTATTTTGGCCAGAATGAATTTCCAGGCACAGAAAGTCTGCGGGGGCATATGCTCTCTGCCTCAGACCCCCAGGGCCTGCCGTGTACCCTCTCTACAACATCTGGTGGCAGAATAAGCAATGTTCTCCCTGGGAGCTGCCCCCTGGACAGGAGCAACCAGCTGGGGAGAGGAGGAGTGAAATATGAAGCTGGTGTGGGCCTGTACCCTGCAGAGCACAGAGCTGCTGGGGCTGTGTCCCAGGGGGCCTGGCTCTGATCTTCGGGCAGAAGACAGTGTGTCTGCACCTATCACTGTCAGAGCTGTGTCCGAGGCTGGCCCCCGTGGCCGTGTGGTCTGTGCTAGTTGTTGCAGTGCATGGCGGAGTACACCGGCCCACCCTCCGGAGGTCACAGGACACAGGCCTCAATATTCCTGCCCGGGAGGCTCCACCACAGTCTCCAGCATGGAACCAGGCATGCCTAGTGTCCTCAGCTGAAAGCAGAGTTTTGCGTTTTGCTCCTTCCCCCCAGGACCAAGGCACCAACTTTGCAGGGGATGAAAAAGATTTTCCTGGGAAGGAAAGGGGCACTGGCCTTAAGGATTCTCTGCCTGCCTCTTCTTCCTCCTTCTAACCTTAACCCCTAGCCTTCCTCCCTCCCCCTCCTCCCATTCCTCCCCTCTCTCCTCCTCTTCCTCCTTCTGTCTCCTCCTCCTCCTTCCTCCTCTTTCCTTTTCCTCCCCTCTCATTCTCTTGCTCTCCACCGTCTTCCTCCTTCTCTTCATCTTCCTGTTCCTCAATTCATCTTCCTCCTCCTTTCTCCTTCTTCTTCCTTCCCCCCTTCTCCTCCTGCCTCTTCTCTCCTCTTCCTTCTTCCTGCTCCTCCTTCACCTTTCTCCTCCTCCTTCTCTTCCCTTCTCCTTTCCCCTCTTCCTCCTCCTCCCCCTCATCCTCCTGCTCCTCCTTCAGCTTCCTCCTCCTCCCTTCCCCTCTTTCCTCATCCCTTCTCTTTCCTCCTCCTGCTCCTTCTTCGTCTTCCTCCTCCTGCTCCTCCTCCCTCCTCTTCCTTCCTTCCTTCCTCCTCCTCCTCCAAGGCTGAATGTAGCACACAGAACACAGCTCCACCCAGTGCCTCTCCTTCCCCTGTGCCCTTAATTGGTTTAGGGCTGCAGATTCTTTGGGCTCAACCCAAGGCTTAACATACTAGTTTTCAAGCTGCAAATTGACCAGAAGATAGGGGCGGGGCTGAGCTCTGATCACAGATATCCAGTAGGTCTGGCAGGGGCTCAAGAATTTGTTTAAATCCACAGCTACAGAGTAAAAAATTCCTGGGGAGGCGCTGTACAGCAGGGGACAGGAGATCGAGGAGTGGCCTGGAAAAGTTCCCATCACAAGAAAAAGAATCGTGTGGCCATGCGTGGTGATAGATATCTGTTAGGCTGAGTGTGGTCATCAGGCTACAGAGACAAATCTCTGCTCATGATGTTGTATACCTGAAGCTGATAGAATACTTGGCATCAAATAGATGTCAGACCAACAAAGCCTGCCTGGCAGTGAGCACCCCAGGTGAGCTGATATTGATGCCTAGGATCTCTAGACTTGAGTTTGAGGAATAGTTGCTGAAGACAGAGCTTGGCTTTTCTCTGCTCTGCTTTTTAACTAAGTTACTTTCAAGAAAATACCTGTCCCGAGACCATACTTGCTCTGGGCTACAGCTCAGCTCCTTGATGCCTTTCAAGGGCTTCCTGTTGAGACTGTTAGGTTGCACGTGGGAGAGATAAGAGACCAGGAACTCGTAGTGGAGTGGGAACGCAAAACTTTATTCAGGAGGGTGCCCCAGAGTTGGATGTGGGCACTGCGGGTTTAGGCCACATGGAGCTAGCAAAATGGCTGCCTCCCGCTATGCCCAGCAGCCCATCTCCAGGTCGTGATGCGGAAGAGAAAAGAGAGGGGAAAAAGAGAGAGGGTGCGAATTTCATAGGAGAAATTCTGGAAGTGGCAAGTCGGGACAGGACTGGCTAGGAAAGGAGATGGAGAGAGGCAAAAGGCATTCTGGGAAGGTGGAAGAGTCCTAAGCAACTGTTGCGATGGTTTTAACTTAATTAGCAATACCCTGAGGGGATAATGTGGTGGGGATCTGTAAATAATGCTTGCATGGAAATATAGTGGTTTGTGGGCCCTGCCAATGTTCAACCACATCTGCACCATTTCCCAACAGAGACTGTGTCAGTTGTCCTTATAAATGAGCTCCACTGTCACCATAAATGTCCCCCCAGCCCAGCCACCCTGGAGCATGCTCCTGTGTGCTTGTTAGCTCTTCCAGACCTTTCCAATGGATTCTAGGTTTTTTCTCAAGCACCTGTTGTCTGAACTCAGCCCGTAAGGCTCTGCCCTCCCTATTCACCATCACCCGGTGCCCAGTCCAGTGAGGTTCCCTAGAAGCCCAAGTGATACACAGCATCTGTCGCCTGGGAGCTGGGAGTGAGCTGGGGACAGGCAGAAAAGGGAGCAAACTGATTCAGGAGAAAAACAGAGATGAAGGCTAATGCCATCCCAAAGCTACAGCAAAAAGGAGTGGCATAGGTGAACGGAGGTGCGTTATTGGTGCTGTTTTGGAGAATTGTTTCATGTTTGGTGAAAATTATGTTAGCCTCCATCCCTGATACAGTGCACATTTAGTCTGTGACTGGGAAATGCAGGTAGAATGAAATCTCCTCCCGCAGCCAAGTTCTGGGACTCCATGTATGCTCTCTGTCTTGCAGACGTGCTGAGAAGCCTTTCCTTGCCCAGGTTTCTGGGACATCTGTAGGGGAGGCAGGGGGGAAATGGGCACTGACTCCATCAGTTCCCCAGGACATAGATGTCAAAAAGAGTCAAAG
Organism: Erinaceus europaeus; assembly: GCF_950295315.1. Taxonomy (NCBI): domain Eukaryota; kingdom Metazoa; phylum Chordata; class Mammalia; order Eulipotyphla; family Erinaceidae; genus Erinaceus; species Erinaceus europaeus. The sequence goes on along the minus strand of NC_080182.1, from coordinate 6,049,810 downwards.
GGGGAAAAGGGGTTGAGGATGTTTTTCCGAGACCTTTCAATATTTGATGAGTATTTTTCCGAGTATTTTTTCAATATTTGATGAGTTGATGGGAGGAAGGGTCAAGAGGAGGCTGCCCACTTTTTGTGGAAGCTTCAGGTGTCTTTGCAAATCTTAGCTTCCTGGGCAGCGGGTCCAGGAGAGCTTCTGTGAGAGGGGATCAGAGGTGGTGGGTGGTGGGTGGTGGGTGGTGGGGGTAGGAGGACCCAGACTCTAATGTTGCCTCTATGCAGAATTCTTGAGCTAGTGCTGAGGTCGATGGTCCAGAATCTTGAATCTGTCTGTCCCTGGGCTGACAGAAACCTGCCCCCCACCTTCTTCATCACCATGATTGTTTTTTTCCCCCTCCAGGGTCATCCCTGGGGCTCTGTGCTGGCACCATGAATCCACTGCTCCTGGAGGCCATTTCTTTTTCCATTTTATTAGCTAGGACAGAGATAAATTGAGGATCCAAGGCTCAAACCCAGATCCTTGTGCGGGTCCTTGTGCTTCATACTGTGTGCACTTGACTGAGTGTGTCACCATCCAGCCTCCCCATCACCATGATTTTTGAGAACCCCCAGAAGAGGAGGAATTATGGCCTGCCTCCCTCACTTCTCCCCAGCTATCAGGGCACTAGAGTGGACAGCCCAGAGTGAAAACACAGGCCTCACCTGCTCTGATTCAGGTGGGAGAGTCTTGGCTTGTGAAAGAAGATGAGTGCTTCTGGCAGCCATGGTGTGTGCATGGTGGGTGATGGGGTCCTGCCACTAGGGGTCAAAGGACCAGAGGGTCTCCAAGTTTCTACTTTGTCAGGGGTCTCTGTCAGCTTTGTGAGTGTGATTTGGCTTGTTCCAAAGTGGGCTGGTGGAGGGTAGTGTGTTGTCACCGTCATTGGCCAGGGCAGCCATTTTCTGAGGGTGTAATGTAAAGTTCCTCTCCCTGGAGTTGGCCTCCCCACTGGCAGCCCGGGACTCAAGCCACTTTCTGGGTTGTCTTTCACCTGCAGAGAAGGCCTGGGACAGGGAGAAGGAACATTTCTTTGGTTGATGCCACTGGGGACAGCCAGTCAGAAACAAACGTTTCTTTGCTGGCAGAATTCTCACTCCACGAAATGCAAAAATAGTGGCAATACCCTCCCAGCCCCCACCCAAGTCTTGTCTGAGGCTGTTGTTCTCAGGAACTGCTTCACACAAGGACTTCAGGCCTTGGGGGAAATAAAACAACCCATCCTTTCTCAAAAGCTTTTTGAGATGTTTGAAGTCACCCCCCACCCTTGGTCGAAAGGTCTTTTAGTTAGAATATCTGTCTTCTTGAGCTCTTAGCTACACCTTGCAAAACCCCTTCCTCCCATCTTATCAAAAACCAACCATTTTGTGCATGAGGAGTTGTGGGCTGCCACCCGTGAGAATGGAAATACTGTTTCCTTTATGCTCACGGTAATTTCTAGGCAGTGCGTGTGGTGAGCCATGAGGAAAGAAAAACTTTAGATGAGATGTGTTATTTATAGCAAATGCAAAGCAGCATTATTATCAATTCTTGTTACAAAATACACAGAAAGAAATATCCTTTTTGTCATTTAAATATGGCACAGATACATAGAGAAATAGTACAGATGTTAATCCCAGGCACTCAGCTGCATCCTGGGTAATCATTATTCCATTTTATTCTTATTTGGAATTACTAGTAATAGACAGTGTATTTCTGTGTGAAATTCAAATCAGGGAACACCAATGAATGGAGCTGATTGATATTATGTATATATACACATAATTTTGGAATTGGGACAACAATGGAAATATCCCTCTTTTAGAGAAATGTCCACCATACTTTCGGTGTTAGTGGTCCTGTAGCATAACCTTTTTTCCATAACTAGGTACCTCGAGATTCACACAGATGTTCACAGTGGACCTTTACCAGGCTCTAAATTTGTTTTGAAAATGTGTGTCATTGTTGAAATTCTAAAGTGCAGCTGTGTGTTGTAACATCTGACTTCAAGCCATAGCTTTTTCTCTCTCTCTTTCTCTTTCTTTCTTTCTTTCTTTCTTTCTTTCTTTCTTTCTTTCTTTCTTTAAATTCTTCCTATTTTATTGGATAAGAAAGACAGAAATTGAGAGGAGGAGGAGGAAGACAGAGGGAGAACTACAGACACTTGCAGACCTGCTTTGCCATGCCATTCGTGAAGTGTCCCTGCACCAGGTGGGCAGCAGGAGACTCAAACATGGATCCTTGTGCTTAGTACTGTGTGTATTTAACTGGCCACAGCCCTGAACTCACTAACTTCCTGCTGACCAGACCCAGCCCCACATGCCCTGCAGGGTGCCCGGTTCCTGCCTCCCTTCCCATAGGGCCATTTTCCTGTCATTCTCAATCTCCTCAAGGCCCAGCTTTCCCTTGCTCCAAACTGGAAGCAAGCATGTCTGGTCCCAAGGCCTGCAAGTGCTTCGCCTAATCACTCCTCCGGTTTCAGGCCATTTCCACCTTCCTACTGCTTTTTTTAAAAAATATTTATTTATTTATTCCCTTTTGTTGCCCTTGTTGTTTTATTGTTGTAGTTATTATTGTTGTTGTCATTGTTGGATAGAACAGAGAGAAATGGAGAGAGGAGGGGAAGACAGAGAGGGGGAGAGAAAGACAGACACCTGCAGACCTGCTTCACCGCCTGTGAAGCGACTCCCCTTGCAGGTGGGGAGCCAGGGCTCGAACTGGGATCTTTATGCTGGTCCTTGCGCTTTGCGCCATGTGTGCTTAACCCGCTGCGCTACAGCCCGACTCCCCTTCCTACTTCTTAAATCAGGTCAAACACCTATTTCTTTTTCCTCCTCTTCCCCCATATTTCTCCACCACAACAGTCTATAGCTTTCAATTACCAATTTATCAATAAAATGATGTGTGTCGAGAATGCCCAATGGCAAACTCAACAGATTTCCAGTAGTACCAAAGGCCTACTACATGGTAAGGACTCTACGTCAGGCTTTCCTCCCTGCCAACTTCCCACTCACTGTCCCAATTGAGTCTTCTTGCCATGGCTGTTTCTAAAACACATGTTTCTGTATGTTTATTTCCGGATTTTGCTTTATGTTCCTTGCTAACTTCTGCTTTCTTCAAGGCTTTCATTAGTGGGGACTTTCTCAAATGGAGCTGAAAGAGAGAGTGGTCATCCAAAAAGCTCTGTGGACACCTATGCTCACAACAGCACAATTTGTAATAGCCAAAACCCACGTGTCCAACAACAGATGAGTGGCTGAGAAAGTTGTGGCATATGTACACAATGGAATACTACTCAGCTGTTAAGAATGAAGGTTCACTTTCTTCACCTCATCTTGGGTGGACCTTGAAGGAATGAGATGATCCAGAAATAGAAGGATGAATATGGAGTGATTTCACTCATGGGAATAAATTGAGAACTGTGAACAGAAAGGGGACATGTAAAGCAGAACTTGGACTGGGTTTGGTACACTGCACTAAAGTAAAGGACTCTGGGGAGGGGTAAGGGCTTTCAGGTCCTAGTGCGTAATGGTGGAAGAGGACCTAGACTGGGGGTGAGAGCATTTTGCAGACAACTGAGAAATTTTTACCCATGTATTTATTATGAACCATGTATTTTACCCAGTGTTGGTATGCTTCTAGTTCTGCTTCTAAAAACCCCTTCTGTTTCATTTGGTTTAATCCTCCCTATTTAACACTGTGTTCTATTTACATTGCCACTGTTAACTAAGCACCAGCATGCCTGCAGGGCATTGGTTTAATCCCCACTTAAAGCTGCGGTCTATTTACATAAACCACTGTTAACTAAGCACCACCCTCCCTCCAGGGCATTGGTGGTTCAGTGGTAGAATTCTCGCATGCTCCGCCCCCTCTCCTTGTCACACCCTGATTTTCACCAGTCACTTTTTGCTCCACCCTCTCTACGTCATATCCTGTTCACACCCTACTTGGCAAGTATATATAAGGACAGGATAGTGAGTTTAGTTTAGTTTAGCTTAGTTTGGCTTAGATTGCGCTGCGTTCCTTATGAATAAAGAGATACTACGTACAGCTCAGCCATGAGTCTCTGCTCATCTGTCTCCCACTCGCAAAACTAGTCCGGCAACCCAGCTGTATTTACTGTGAACCATTAACCCCACTAGTAAAAAAATAAAATAAAATAAAGAGAGAGAGAGGGCATGGGCCCGGTCCAGTCCCAAGATTATACAGGTGACCAGTTGAGGTGTCAAGAGATCAGGTGGCTGGTTCATCTTATCGTCAGTCAGGAATAATCAGGAATAATGAATCTCAGTTCATAGTCCTTCTGTCCCATAGCAAGGTTACCCACCAGTGCCCCCTCTCACTCTCTGTCATCGAACTCAACTCTAAGTTGGTTATCTTGTATCCCTAATTTCACTTCTATCTTACACTTAGCATGTGAATTGTTTTCAACCTGACTTTCAAGCCTTAAAAGCCATGCCACCTTGCCATGCTTCACCTGAGTCCCCAAATGAGTTTCATTCTTAAACTCGGTCTCAGTTCACCTGAATGAATTCAGTCTCTTCCTATCACCAATCAAGGAAAGCTAGTTAGCAAGGTTTTTCCAGGGTAGCAGTTACAATTCGCACCATTCAGAATGATCACAGATAAGAGAAGATGGATTGTCACTTATATCACAGCATGGGCCCTGCTGGCTCTAAATGCATCTGGCAGTGCAGAAGTCAGCTGCAGAGATGCATTAAAAAGTGAAAACAATTACTCTAAGAGGACACATTTCTTATTGAGCAACTGCTGTGTATAAGCCTCTGTACTCGGTATCATAGAACAGGCAGTATCAGATGCAAAAGAAGCTTACAGTCCAAAGAAGGGGAAAAGACAGGAACAATTGACAGCAAATTGTGTCTGCCAGAACAAGACTGGCAGCACATGGTGAAGTCATTGAAAAATCGTATGGTCAGGGCTGGACGATGGCTTACTGGGTTAAGTGCATGTGGTACGAAGCACAAGGATCCTGGTTCGAGCCCCCAGGTCCCCTCCTGCAGTGGTGAAGCAGGTCTGCAAGTGTCTTTTTTAAAATCTCCCCTTCTGTCTCCCTCCTCCTTTCTCAATTTCTTTCTGTCCTACGAATTAAAAAATAAAAAAATAAAAAAAGTTTCCAGGAGCAGTGTGTTTGTAGAGCCAGCACTGAGCCCCAGCAATAACTCTAGAGGTGAGGACCTAGGAAAGTCTTCTGGGAAAACATGAACTAAATGTTGAAGGACTGTCACTTTCGTGGATGTGGATAGGAAAAGGCATTTGGTGGATGCTGTGTGAGTGTGTGTGTGTGTGTGTGTGTGTGTGTGTGTGTGTGTGTGTGTATAACCAAGAAATTTCTTTCTGGGTCACTTACACCATGCTTTGTGGAGAACCCTGGACTTTGAGTTTTGTTGCCGTTGCATGACAAAACAGTTCAGACCATTAGTTTCTCTTAGTGTGAGAAAAAATGGGGAGACTCGGGGCCGTCGTAGCTCAGAATCAGTGGTAGGCTGACTGGTGGATGGTGTTGAACTTCTGTGCTAAGTCACTTGTGTGTCAAACGGGGTAAAGCACACGTGGGGTCCTTCATGGGTGGGGCAAACAAGCTGGCCGTCCACTGCAGAGAAATTAATTTTTTGTGTTATGGATTATATTACTATATCTCATGTATTATAATTGTACTGTAATTCACACCATACATGCATTATATCACATATAAATATATGTAGATACAAATATGCTGTTCACATAAACTATATAATAAAGGCATTCAGACACAAAATATTTGCACAGCTTATGTAAGATATGAGAGTATATATTCCATATTATAATGTAATAATATGTTTTCATGATTATTTATGAGCTCCTCACTGGCTACTTCCATTTCTTTTTTTAAAAAATATGTATTTATTTATTCCCTTTTGATGCCCTGGTTGTTCTATTATTGTAGTTATTATTGTTGTCGTCTTGTCGTCGTTATTGGACAGGACAGAGAGAAATGGAGAGAGGAGGGGAAGACAGAGGGGGAGAGAAAGACAGACACCTGCAGACCTGCTTCACCGCCTGTGAAGCGACTCCCCTGCAGTGGGGAGCTGGGGCCTAGAGCTGGGATCCTTATGCTGGTTCATGTGCTTTGCACCATCTGCGCTTAACCTGCTACGCTACAGCCTGACTCCCCCATTTTTTTAAAATTTTATTTTATATAGTTTTTATTTGTTCTTTGGCTTACAAGCCTATGAGTGTTTTAAAGTCTAGTTTTCACCTCTTTAGAAAGCATTCCCCCACTCCACCCCCACCCTCACCCCACAGAAGCAGCCTCCGACCCTCTGATGTGGAGCAGAGAGACCAACACTGGGTGCTATCCACAGTACTCAAGGCTGTGGGAGGTCTAGAATAGAGAGAAGGACAGAGGCAGGGAACTTGTAGGGTTGGAGGAATGCCACACCTGGAGTTGCTGGTAGACTGGGTCAGCAGTGGATGCAGAAGACTCAGGTCTCTACATGGAGTCCACAGAAGGTAGTCTTCACTGGGCAGAACCCCCTCTCCCCCCAGAACCAACCTGGGGCCTGAGCTGTATTTCCATCTGTATTAATTTGTTCCTGTCACTCTCTTATGTTGTCTCCCTCCCGTTTGGAGACTATCCTTCAGTTCTGAGTGTTCTCTTTCTGTTTCAGATGACTACACTCTGCATGGCCCAGTCTTCACGCAGGAGCCCAGCCACGTCATGTTCCCCGTGGACTCTGAGGAGAAAAGGGTGAAGCTGAGCTGTGAAGTGAGAGGGAATCCCAAACCTCACGTCAGGTTGGTTGTGCACATTTCTAAGTACAGGGTTTCCACTGTGAAAATCTGCAGATGTTGATGGAACATAATTGCGTCAGGTGTTCTCACACAGGCACCCTGGGCTGTGACTATGAAAGTCCAGTGCCCAGTGTCTGTACCCAGCACTACTGCAACAAAATCCTGGTTGACCTGACCACAGAAAGCCTTCCCATCTATGAACTACCTGCTTTTTGGTGATGCCTCTTTAAAATACACAAACAGGCTGGGCAGTAGCACAGTGGGCTAAGCGCACATGTTGCAAAGCACAAGGACCTAGTTTGAACCCCCGACTGGCTGCCCAGCTGCAGGGGGCTCAACTCGGAAATGGTGAATCAGGTCTGTAACTGTCTGTCTTTCTCTACCCCCACCCCATCTTCCCTTCCTCTCTCGATTTCTCTCTGTCCCATCCAATAATGACAATAATAACAATAATAACAACAACGATAAACAATTGGGGCAACAAGAGGCGGAAAAAATGTCCTTCAGGAGCAGTGGATTCGAAGTACAGGCACCAAGGCCCAGCAATAATTCTGGAGGGGAAAAAAAAAATACACAAATAGGCTAGCAGGAGAGGGAGAAATGCCCAGAAATCAAGACCTGGGTGGGTTTGGAACCCAGCTGGGGAAACGATACTAAAATGAGCTTTGTAGCCTGAAGAGCTAGCTTTGCAGCTTCATGAGGGGCTGGGGACTCAGACAAAGGGCTGTATCTAAGATGAGGGAAGCTCCCGGAATGAGCCTGGGATCTGTGCACTGCGCTGTCAGAATGAACATCCTGAGGAAGGATCTTGCTTCCCAGGGTACTGGGTGAAGAAAGCACGAGGGCCTCTTCCAGACCACGATGCCAAGCAGCTTCAGTTGCAGAGGAGACAAGAGAGAAAGGAGAGTTAGCGAACTGCAAAAATACATCTGAAGAAATCATCCAAGGGCAGCAGAAAGAAGTCACACGCTAGAGAGAGAGAAACTTAAGACGCATCTACCTGTGTCTAACCAGCCATCCATCGAGGGAGGCAAAAGAGCAGAGACAGAGAGGGAGTATCTAAAGCAAAGGCAAAGCGTTTTTCCAAGACTCATTTTAATACTCCAAGCTCCAGATTTCAGAAGCCCAGTGAATGCCAAGCAGCGCAGAGAGATAAGTAACGTCTCCAGCTGAAATGATCCCAGTGGAAGGGCAGAGCACCGGGTCAGAGGCAAGTCCACAAAAATAAGCACAGTCGCCATACGATACAGATCACCTTCAAAGAGGCGGCAGTGAAACCAGCAGCTGACGTCTCAATAGCAACGGGGAAAGTGAGAGATGGAAGATGTCTTCGGAAAGCTGAGAGAAATTAACTGTCAAACTTATATATAGCAGAAGCACTTTTTTTTTTTAAGCAAAATAAATCTGTTCTTGGGCAGACAGAAAGTAAAGTCTGACTCCAGCAGACGTTCACTGAGGACAATTCGAAAAGATGTTGTATTTTCAACAGCAGAAAGATGAGTCTCAGCAGAGTGAAGTCCAAGAACAAATGATAAGGAAAACATACGGTAAGCATTAGCGCTTCTACCTGACCCGAAGGCACTAAACCCTAAGAAGTAATCAAAACTAATACTCCCTTGTGAAGATAAAGATTAAAATGGATGCCAATAATAGAGACGAGCAAACAGTAGCTGCGCTGTACAGAGTTCTCCATATGGCAAAATGAAATCGGATTGGACCCCACAGCACACACAAAGATCTGTTCCAGGCGAATCTCACGTAGGAAATTGAGGACACTTTCAAGTGGATTTATAATGATTTACACTTGACGTCTCTAGTGTGCCATGAAGGAATGTTTATTCCTTCAGTTTATTATAAAGTCAGTTTATTATAAAGTCAGTTTATTATAAAGAAAATAAAACTCAGCATCCATATTTATGTTGTGAGGAAAGATTCCTCAAACAAAAAAAATAAAAGTGCTAATCATTAAGGAGATAGATTGTCTTAACTTCGTTAATGCCTAGAGGTGTGGTTGAACAGACCTCCGTGAGGCGAGGCTTCCAACTGGGAGAAGTTAATTTCTTATTATGCCATTAACAACCAAATCAAGAGTGCAGAGTATATAAAGAATTCCCCCAAAAAATGCAAAGTAGAAACAACCAATGGAAACATCAATAGGTCCGGGAGGTGGTGCCGTGGATAATGTACTGTACTCTCAAGCATGAGGTTATGAATTTGAACCCCACATCTACTTGCAAGAGTGAGTCTCTGGTTTTCTCCCACTTTCTCCCTCTCTCATGTTTACAGGTTGATCTTCCTGTAAAAGAAATAATAATAAGTCTTGAGCAGATGCGCCTAAGACAGGTTTCCCAAATGTCCAAAAAAGAAAAAACAAACATACACAAAAAGATGACTAATACTTGTACTGAACAAAGATATGTAAATTAATGTTAATATGACTCATTTTTAATATTTGATTTTTTATTAATTTTTTGCATTACCTTTATTTATTCAATAGAGACAGCCAGAAATCTCAAGAGGGGAGGGAGTGATAGAGAGGGAGAGAGACATCTGCAACACTGCTTCACCACTCACAAAGCTTCCCCCCGTAGGTGAGGACCAGGGGCTTGAACTTCAGCCCTTGTACACTGTAGCATGCCCTCAACCAAGTGCACCACCGCCCGGCCCCACAAGACACATATTTTCAAACCTCCCAGTGACCTAAATGCAGAAGAAAGATAGCTCATTGTGTTCATGTAAGGCATAGAATGTCTCAGTAGTGAAAATGAACATATCACAGTTAGAACTCGATGGCTCCTGGGAACAAAGATTTTGAGTCAAGGAAACACATTAAGAATTATACATAGTGGGGAGCCAGGTGGTGACGTACCTGGTTAAGTGCACATTATCACCATGCACAAGGACCCGGGTTTAAGCCCCCGCTTCCTACCTGCAGGTGGCCCACTTCAGGAGCAGTGAAGGAGGTCTTCAGGTGTCTTTCTCTTTTCCCCTCTATCTCTCCTACACCTCTCAATTTCTCTCTGTCCTGTCAAATAGGAAAAAAAAAATGGCCATGGATTTGTCATGCAGTCAACAAGCCATAGCAATGACCCTGGTAGCCAAAAGAAAAAGAATTGTGCATAGTATATAGTTAAGTGATTCTTTCTAAAGTTTGAAACCAGGTAGGATGGAATAGTTGGTTAACCATAAGAACATATGTGAATAAAATCATGAAGAAAATCAAGGAATTAAAAAAGCCAAACTTAAAGATGATAATTAAGCATTGAGAGGGAATTGACTGGAATCAAAGTGGAAATCGGAGACTTCAAAAGCTCTAACAATATTACTTTTCTTAGATGGATATTTATCACCTCATCATTCATCATAGCTTGTGCCTATCTTGTGCATATTATTTCCCCCTATTCAAATGTAGTGATTAAAATGTGAAGCTAAGAACAACCACATAATAGTATGTGAAATCAAGTATTTTCAGATATCTTTCTGGGTGAACTTTTTCTACCTTTTCTAAAGAAATGGAAAATATCTCTCACCATCTAAGGAAAGGACAAATGAGAAGCATTAGAGGAACTCAGGGTGTGGAATTTGAACTGGGATAAGTATTTTACAAATTGGCAGACAGCAAAGAACTTCCCATCCAAATAGAAGGATGACTGTATAGAATTTAACTTGCATACTCATTCATTCATTGACCCATATCATCATTTCTCTTTCCTTTTCTTTTTCTATTACCACTAGGGTTATTTCTGGGGCTCAGTGCCAGTACTGTGAATTACACTGCTCCTGGCAGCCACTGCCTCCCCTTTCTGTTTTACTTGATAGGACAGAGAGAAATTGAGAGGTGAGATACAAATGGTGATAGAAAGAAAGACACCTTTAGATCTATTCCACTGTTCTTGAAGCGTCTCTCCTGCAGGTTGGGAGCGGGGGCTTGGACCCAGGTCCTTGGCATGGCAGTATGTGTGCTTAACCAGGTGTACTAACACCCGGGCACCCACATCATTATTTTTCAAACCCACTCCAGTGGTACAAACTGTGAATTCCAGGGTACATGAAGTTAGTTCAGGAGTCACCTAGGTGAGGAATTAGAGTTTCCACCAAAACCCCAGCTCTGCCTTGAGTTGAGGTATACATCAGGGTGCTGAAAACTATCACACATAGGAAAAAGCGTTCCCACCACTTCATCAGACAGCTGTGGTGTGCCAGGTTTGAGAAATCTCTAGGTGAATAAAAGGCATGTCCGGTTGTGCGCTTTGGGAAGACTGCCTGCAGGTGGCGGTAGTTGCTGGGACCGTCCAGATGAGGTGCCATACTTCAACCACAAGCAGAGGATGGCCAAGTTCTAAGACACCTTGGAAGAAGAAAGTCTACCTGGGAAAGAGAGGAAAGGTTTCCATGACCCGTCCACAGAGAAGGTGACGTGGTGTGGAATCTGGGGTTCGAATGATCTTTGCTACATGGATAAGGAAAAGAAGTTCATTCTGGAACAAGACTGCTTTCTAGTGTAATTTCTAGTATGACTAAGGTAGAATTAGAGTTTGTCATGTAAACCAGGACACCTCTGAGAGTAAGCGACTGTGGTTAATAATTCTAGGACAGTGATCCTGGACAAAGACAGCTCAGGCTCCATTTGTCCAGCATTTGTCCAGCAGACAGGACTAAATGCTCTGCGTAGTATGAAGTAAGTGAAAGGCGAGAGGTAAAGCTTCCTGTGGACACAGATGATGAGTTAAATGGCCCCAGTTTTGATGAGGGAGCCAAACGTAAGTTCAGATGTGAGCCATAAACAGAAACACATTTTGCAGCAGAACTTAGCCCAGTGACTGCTTTGTTTCTCCCCAGTCTGTGACCTTTAATTAACTTTGCTTCTGTGACACTGTGTTTCTAGATCAGAAAGGGCTGGCTTTGTTATTTAAAACAGGCAGTGGAACAGAAACCTATTATGGTTTTCTTTTCTTTTTTTCTTTTTCTTTTTCTTTTTTTTTTTTTCCAACAGAAAGGTTGTAATCAAAGTCTGGGAGTTGTGGGAGTTGGTGGCAGGCTACCTGCCTTCCCTAGTACTGAAGTGCTTTCTGTAGCAAGGTTGCTTTGTGTGCCTGGGGCCTGAATCAGCAGCCTGAGAAAGGGAAGGGGGCAGAGAGAATGGAGAGATCGGGCTTGCTCAGACATCTTTGCTGTCTCCGGGTGACTTTGAGCGGAAGAGCAGGAAGGAGGAATTTAAGGGCATCTCTCCACAGGGCTGTCAGCATCAGGTGCTTTCAGCCTCTCCTACTGACCTCTCTTCTCAGTGTCTGTTCCCTTAGAGGAAACTTCTCTTTTCATAACTTCCTGTCCCTCAATTTTGAAAAGGTTGACCCAGACTCAGGAATGGTTAAGAAGCTGTGACTGGTGTCAGCTTCTCTTGTAGTCAGGCTCCCCAGGGCTGTGGTGTGACTGACAGCTCTCAGCTTCTCCTTCTGTGGCTGTGGGAGGACTTAAGCTGGAGCTCAGTTTGCAGACAATAGATTCCCAGACAGAGAGCCCCTCCCCTGCTTCCACACCAAAGCAAGAGGTTCACAGAGAAAGAGGGTTTGCTTCGGTGCACTCCAGAGAGTCCTGAACTCTCTCCTCAGGAGCTGGCTTCAGTACTGTGGGGTCAAGCTGTAGAGACTTGGGCAGGCTCCCCAGTGACTCAAGCCAGCACATAGCACTCACTGGTCTGTCTTACTCCCAGGGAGCATGTCTTTGCTTCAAATTGTCTCTCTACATGAGCAGACCTTCAAAGATTGCTCCCACGTTGGGAATCAAGTCTTCTTAGACAGTCTTTCAGAGAATTATGCAGTGCAATCACTCTGAATCTGAGGGGGCAGTGACTGAACCCCTGTCATATTCTACCATCTGCCCAGGGGGCTCTGTGAGTTCTCACCTGCCCCTTTTCTGTTGGAGGAAGGCAGCTTAGGGAAAGCAGCCCCTTCCCTGCTCCCTGCAGGCAGCCAGGAGAAGGCCCAGAGGCAGGGCCAGCAGCCCAGTGTGTCTGCAGCTCCTGCCCCAGCTCCCTCCCTCCCTGACTGCAAAGGCCACAACATGCAGATGGAGGCAGATGAGACCCTGGAGACAAAGGCTGGAGCTCATCCCCTGAGGGTCCTGCCCTGCCTCTGAGGGGACTAGAAAGCCGGGAAGACCAGGGGGCTCTGGGCCTTTCTCTCTCTCTGTCTCTGTGTCTTTCTCACCATCTCACTTGAGGGTCTGCATGGCTAGATAGCTTTCCATATTTTCTCCCCGTAAATGTTCATCTTCTCCCTGAGACACAGTTGTCTCTCTTTGTGATTCTTCCATGCAGAGTCAGTCTAGAAGCCCACTGGAAGCAACTGGGGAACGGCTTCAGTTAGCAGCTCCCTCCTCAGCATTTTTTAGGTTAGTCATTTCTAGAAGCCCCAGTGGTCAGATGGGGGACAGGGTGCAGATCCTCTTGGATGAGACATACTGAGAGGCCAGTCTCAGTGTCCCCAGCACCACTTTGCCACATAGCCCCCCACCTATAGCCACAGGACTTGGTGGTCTTGTCTCCGGATGCTTAGTCATTTTACTTTGCTGAGGCATCATTTGAAGCCAGAGCTGCGGGGAGATATTCGATCAGGTGGCATCAAGAAATAGCCTGGAGGAGCCAGGTGGTGGTGCACCTGGTTAAGTGTACACATTACAGTGCCAGAGGATCCAGGTTCAAGCCCCTGGTCCCCACCTGCAGGGGGAAAAGCTTCAGGAGTGGTGAAGCAGGGCTGCAGTTAGTTGCCTCTCTGTCTCTCCCTTCTCACTTTCTCTTTGTCTCTATCCCATAATAAATAAATAAATAAATCTAAGAGAGAGAGAGAGAAAGGAAGGGAGGGAGGGAGGAAGGAAGAGCAAACCTGGGCAGGGCCTGTGAGACTCTCCTGTGGACATACCTGCTGCAATGGAAGCTGGCTGTTCTCTTTTAAGGGCTTCGGACCCTCTTCACCAACACAGAGAGAATGACTACTGCCAGCTTAAGCAGTGCCTTCTCCCCACCCCCCAGCCCCCAGGCAAAGCCATGAAAAGCCCAGCCCCTCCCTCTGGCTTCTGCAGCTTTGCATTTCAAAGACCTAGATCTGAACATTCACCTGCTGTGTGGTGGTAGCTGAGAGGGTTCAGAGGAAGTAGATGCTCAAAGCTGAACGCCATGCAGAAGTGGCAGTCCTGCTCAGGTCCAGGAGCAGCCTCTGAGCAGGAGGAGAGACAGCTCCAGATTGCAAAGACAGCAAGCAGACATCTCCTCTCCAGGGAGGGCAGAATCCTCAAGTAAGGAAGCAGGAACTGGGGATGGATGCAGGGTACCTGTGACTGGGAAGAAGAGGTGTGCATGAAAGCTGCCTTTAGAGCCTAAGAGGGACCTTGCCAGAAAGAACAGGACTGCCAGCTCGCTGGATGCTCTGCTTTAGTGGAAAGCAGAGACGCCAAATCCTCACACTCACCAGAAACACCCCCCTGCTCTGCCCCTCCGCCCCCTGCACACCCCTGTGCTATCCTACCTCTGACATGGCACACACCAGCCCTGGTGGCCCAGATGTGCAGAGGACACAGGAGCATGCATCGGTACACACATGTGAATGCTGGCTTTTACTGTCTGGAGGAGATGAAATGAACGACCCACCGTTGCTTTTGGTCACTGTGTGCCTCCTTGTCTGCACTCTTTGGTCGGTCTCCAGACATGAATGCTAACTGCTAATTCAGTCATTGCAGCCATGCTCTCCCCGCTGCCTGTTATTCTATGAAGGATTTGGGAGATCGAGGGAGAAGGAATAAAACTGACAGTCCCTGGATCGTATTGGTTCAAAAGTTCATAAGTATTCAAGCGATTCACCAGAGGGCAATTTGGTTAAGCTAAGCTCTCTTTGGAACGTTATTGGTTGTAAAACAAAAAAGCAGTTCTCATTCCAGCAGCCTCGCTGTATAAATGCAAGTCCCATAAAACTAAATCACTGGGCCAAACACTACAGTTAAGACACACAGAGGTGCCGAGCCAGTGAACAAAAAGACAGCACAGCTCCTCCATCAGCCCCTGGCTTCCTGGGTCGGCTGGTGGAGGGCCGGGTGTCTGTGACTTGTGAGCTGCCCCTCCAGTGTCACCACTGGCGATGGCCGCCAGGTCTCCCCAGACAGTGTGGGATCGATAGAGCTCCTGTGTCCTGCCATCAGCGACCTCACTCATATCAAGGATCCAATCACAGCAACTCGGCTGCAATTTCTCCAAACACCCCACAATCTCCCCCAGAGTGGTGCACTCTGTCACCTAAACAGACCCATTTCAAGAATGACTGAGGACTAGAGAAAGGACTCTCATTGGAAGAAATTTGTACAGGGACATTGTGAGAATGTAAAACGTAAATAAGGTGTCATGTCTGTAGCATCACACACAGTGTCAGAACGTGGGGTCACCCTTGCAATCACACAGTTGACTATGAACCAAAGAGCTGCTTTTCCCTTCAACACCATGACCAAGCAGAGTCTTTCTGATTTTCTTTTTCTTTGCCCTGGTAAAACAAAAGAAAAAAAAATTAAGTCACAGATGGTCTGTCACACTATTTATAGTATTTTTAATGTATTTTAGACAATTCAGAAATATTGATTCCTATTACAAGGCTTTATCTGCTGGCATTTCCATGCTCTAGGTGGACGTTAAATGGATCTGATGTCGACACGAATATGGATTTCCGCTACAGTGTCATCGAAGGCAGCTTGCTGATCAATAACCCCAATAAAACTAAAGATGCTGGGACGTACCAGTGCGCAGCAACGAACTCGTTCGGAACCGTTGTTAGCAGAGAAGCAAAGCTCCAGTTTGCTTGTAAGTAACAATCCTGATACCACAACCATGACTTTGACTTTTGCCCTATGCTGTCAATGAGCCTCTACAAGCAGTCTAACCATTCTTTAAAAGATCACATGGATTTTGGACCGTTGCATAGTTTATTAACCCCCCCCCCTTTTTTTTTTTACTTGGGAAGGATCTCGTTTGTAGGATTCATACAGAGCAGAGTGGAACAATGTAGCCACCTTTTAGAAGGACTGAGCTAGCTTGATCCGGAGACGCTTGGCTCGTAGAGCGCTCTGTACACGGACAACCACACACTCACATCCGCACTTACAGACTTTACATGCGCATCAGACTACACACCTTATAAAGCAGGCGGAGAAGCAAGTGGTTGAGCCGCCAGCACCCCAGTAGTCAGTATGTGAAGTACTTACACAGCGAAGCTCAGAGTTGGAAATGACCTTGTTAGTCAGTTAATCCTCTCTCAATTTTTTTTTCACTGCACAGAGTAGGAGAAATTTGAAATCATGTCCCACAATAACATAAAGCAAACGGTATTACCTCTTTATATTATACCTCTTTGATTTCCGGTTTAGAATGTGAAAATACCCACAACAAAATCACCATCTCTCAAGACCACCATCCCATAAAAGTTGATGAGTTTGTCTGGATTTTGAAATCGCAAATTGAAAATGAAACCCACAGACAGGAGTAGTGAATACACATTTGAGCGGGGAGACCTTTAAGGATTGATGTTAGCTACGTTCTTAGGGGTTTATGTATTTGCATGTGATTGTATACTTTCTTGTGTAAAATGCCAGCTCATACAGCAGTGCAGTAGTGTCAGAGGTTTCATAATTACAAAGTCCGTTGGCAGTAAGACTGTACAGTATTCTTATTAAGAGAATCCTCTCTGGGAACTCAACATCAAATGTACCTAATATCCAGCACTTAATCTATTATTGCCATTTGGTGATATTTTTATTAGCTGAGAAATGAATCTTCAAAAGATTACATATGTGGGGGCTCTAGGATTTGTCTGCTTGTGACTGTCTCCTAAGATTCTCTTCTAAATAGTATCTGTTGTGCAGGAGAGGGAGGAGGAGGGGGGAGGTGATGGAGGAGAATGAGGGGGTGATAAGTGGTGGAAGAGGAGGTGATGAAGGAGGAGTAGGTGACAAGGAGGAAGCAATGATGGAGGAGGTGATGGAGGATGAGGAGGAGAGGGAAGAGGAGGTGGAAGAAGAGATGGAGAAGGAAGAGAAGGAGATAAAAGATGGAGGAGGTGATGGAGGAAGAGGAGGAGAGGGAAGAGGAGGTGGAAGAAGAGAAGGAGAAGAAAGAGGAGAGAGAAGGAAGAGGAGGAGAAGGAAGAGAAGGAGATAAAAGAGGAGAAGGAGAAGAAAGAGGAGGGAGAAGGAAGAGGAGGAGGAGAAGGAAGAGTTGGAGGAGAAGGAAGAGGAGGAGGGGAAGGAGGAAGAGGAGGAGAAGGAAGAGAAGGAGAAAAAAGAGAAGAAGGAGAAGGAAGAGGAGGAGGAGAAGGAACAAGAGGAGGAGAAGGAAGAGGAAGAGAAGGAAGAGGAGGAAGAGAAGGAGAAAAAAGAGAAGGAGGAGAAGGAAGAGGAGGAGGAGAAGGAACAAGAGGAGGAGAAGGAAGAGGAGAGAGAAGGAAGAGGAGGAGAAGGAAGAGAAGGAGATAAAAGAGGAGAAGGAAAAGAAAGAGGAGGGAGAAGGAAGAGGAGGAGAAGGAAGAGAAGGAGATAAAAGAGGAGAAGGAAAAGAAAGAGGAGGGAGAAGGAAGAGGAGGAGGAGAAGGAAGAGTTGGAGGAGAAGGAAGAGGAGGAGGGGAAGGAGGAAGAGGAGGAGAAGGAAGAGAAGGAGAAAAAAGAGAAGAAGGAGAAGGAAGAGGAGGAGGAAAAGGAGGAGGAGAAGGAAGAGGAGGAGGGGAAGGAGGAAGAGGAGGAGAAGGAGAAAAAAGAGAAGAAGGAGAAGGAAGAGGAGGAGGAGAAGGAACAAGAGGAGGAGAAGGAAGAGGAGGAGAAGAAGGAAGAGGAGGAGGAGAAGGAAGAGGAGGAGGAGAAGGAAGAGGAGGAGAAGAAGGAAGAGGAGGAGGAGAAGGAAGAGGAGGAGGAGAAGGAAGAGGAGGAGGGGAAGGAAGAGGAGGAGGGGAAGGAAGAGGAGGAGAAAAAAGAGAAGGAAGAGGAGGAGAAGGAAGAGGAGGAAGAGAAGGAGAAAAAAGAGGAGGAGAAGGAAGAGGAGGAGGAGAGGAAGGAGGAAGAGGAGGAGGAAGAGGAAGAGGAGGAGGAGGGGAAGGAAGAAGAGGAAGAGAAGGAAGAGGAGGAGGAGGAGAAGAGGGTCTGTTTGTTGACTACAGCTAAGCCAAAGGGCCTGTTCCTCTTGTTTTCATACTGTCTGGCACCTCTACTTATTTTCCGTTTATGGGAACTGAATTGTGTTGGGCTCGTTTTAGAAAGTGGCCATGGAGTCATGGACTCACAGAGTAAAGACAAGAGTCACTATATTTCTGCATGCAATGATTCTTGCTTGAAGTTCTTCAATTTTTTGGATTTTTTATAATATGAGGAATATGAGAGCAGCAGAAGGGATAACACAAAAAGAAACAGACAAAATACCCCCAATCTTTAGAAAGAGTTCATCAGAACTAGGTGGTGCTGCGGCCGATAGAGTGTGCGTGCCGGCATGTGTGAGGGCCCAGGCTCAGTCCCCCAGTCCCCACCTGCTGGGGAAAAATCTTCACGAATGTTGGAGCCGTGCTGGAAGTGTCTCTCCTCTTTTGTATCTATCCCTCTCTATCTTTTACCCTTTATCAAAACAAAAAGAATGACAACCACAAAAGAAAGTGTCCTCCAGGAGCAGTGGAGCTGGGCTGGTACTCTGCCTCTGTCATTACTCTAGTGGGAAAAATTTTCATCAGCTTTTTTTTTTTCTTTTTGGGGGGCTCTGAGACCTCAAAGATGCATGGCTCCACCATTCTTGGTCTATTTGTCTCAGTCTTTTAAAAATAATTTTGGGTTAAAAGAGAAAAAATAAAACAGAGGAAGGGGGTGCACAGAGTCCTGGAGAGACACCACAACATTGTTTCACCATTCATGGAGCTTCCCCCGGTGCTCCCTTGTGGTACTGGGGTTCAAACCTAGAGCTTTGGACATTGAGGTTTAGGCTCTACTAGGTGAGCTATCTCTTGGTCCTCATCAAGCTTTTTTTTTTTTTTTTTGTGATTAATAGTGGATCTCAAGATTATAAGATTACAAGACCACCAAGTTCTATGCCTCCACCTTCCAAAGATAAGCCCCATAGTTCTCACAAAAAAATCTTAGGAGCAGTTTGTTTGCTGCTGTTTTTGTTTTGTTTCGGTTTTGCTTTGTTTTGTTTGTTTTTATTTCTGCAAGTTTGTGTGTATCAGTTCTCTAGATTCCACATAAGCGTGAAACCATCCGGCAGTTGCCTTTTCACTAAGCATAATCACCCCCAGTTACATCTATTTTGTCCCAAAGGGAACAATATCATCTTTGTTGGTTGCAGAGTAGAACTCCATGGAGTATATACATCCCAGAATTTCTTTGGCCAGTCACCCATCCATGGGCATTTAGGCTGCTTCAACTCTTTGTCTCCTCGTCAGCTCTTAAGATCATCCTTTTGTGGAAATCAGCATCTTCTATTTAAGGACATAGTTTGACCAAAGGGAATGTTCTTTCACCCATTCTGTAGTTGAACTGATGTGAGTACCCATGTTTTGAATCTCCCTGGCACTCCCCACTTCATTGGCGCTCCCTTCCTTCCCCTCCCACCCCTAAATTGTTGACTGATAATCACTCAACTTGAAGAAGGGTAAAAATAGAGCTCCCAGACTTACCCAGATTCACCTCAAAAAACAAAATCCAACCTGTGAGCGGCATGCCTCACCTACCACTTTCACTTCTGAGCCTCAGGAGGCTTCAGACCTGTGAATAGATGGCAGACTCCTGGTTTCCGCATTCTTTTCTCCAGTACCTTAACCCGCAGCCGTCTTGTGGACAACAGCCTGAGTCACGCTGATTCGTCTAGTCTGTGGTGGCTGTGTCAAGGGTGCCCAACCCCACGGTGCATCTCGGCCATGGAGTCTGAGGATGCTCAGGGTAGCGCTGCCCATGCTGTGAACTTCTTCATTGATTAGTGCAGATGATGAATGCCCTGCCCTCCTGCTGTAACCTTATTTAGAAAATGCAGGGATGCTAAATCAAGGACTGATTTTTTTTTTTTCCCCCATGAATTTCTATGAATCCAGAGCTACCCAACCATAGTGTTTTTATTAAACCTAAGTTCAGGATATTGGATTTACCACCACCACCACCACCACCACCACCCCCAAAACTCACCTTCAGTGCTGTGACTTTTTGTTCCATCTCATGTGAAACTATTTTAAGTATTTCTTATCTGACATATTGATTGTCCTCCTAGTTTAGTGTCAGCAGAAAATTTGATAAGCTTGTGTCTCTGTGCAGGTAATTGGTACAACACATGGCAAGATGAGACTGAACTTGCCATCAGTGACCTCTGTGTATGTTGGTTCAGGAGGGGACCACCTTTCCCATATTCTCCCGGAAGCCCTAGTCTTCTACTCATTTACTATCACCTTACTATTATTTTCTTTTTTATTTTAAGGAGAGGACAGAGAAAGACTACAACATTGCTCAGCTCTAGCTTTTTGAAGTGCTGGGGATTGAACCTGAGACCTCAGAGTCTCAATCAAAAGTCTTTTTTTGATTGAGACTTCTTTTTTTGTCTCCTGAGCCTGCCAAATAGTTTTCTTTTTTTCATTTTTAATTTTATTTTTAATTTTAATGAGAGAGATACAGAGAAAGAGAGAAGTGGTTTTGGATTTTATTTATTTATCTATTTTACCAAAAATCTCCTGAACTCTAAAGTCTTTGATGGTATTGGGGATTGAACCTGGGACCTCTGGTGCCTCAGGCACGGAGGTCTTTCTGCATAGCCATGCCATCACCTCACTCTCTTCCTAAGGTGTTAGCAGGCCTTTCTAGGCCTTCCTGAAATGAAGATGCCCCTTGTCTCCAGCGCCTACTCCTGCTGGGCCTCTTATATCATCTCTGGATCTCTTTTAGCCTTTTGTCTGGCGTCTCCTACACACATAAATGAGGTCATTCCCCTGCCTGCTTTTGTACTTGTCACTGTGAGGAGAATGAATCTCAGCTCCATTACCACAGCCTCCTTTTAATTTCTTGAAATGAAAAACCGTGCTTTTTCTCAAGACTGGATTCTTCTGTCTCTCTAACAGCTGTGCTTTGCTCTGCTCCTTTCCACCACCATTTCCTGACCTCTCCCAGTCTCTGCTTCTGTACACAGACCCCTGTGTTTTGTCCATCAGGACTTAACACAACCAGGCATGATCTTGCACACAGTCCTCTTATTTTCTTGTCATTTGACTCTTGTGATAGAATCTAGATTCTACAAGGTCAGAAACTGTCTTACCATCCTTACATCTTCAGATACAGAGCACTTCGTATGGAGGAATAAAGCAGTTTCTTAATTAATTATTCAGAAGCACAAACACAACAATATCCACGTCAAGTTACTTGAGGCCATGTTTCTTTACAAGCCCACACCCACACTCTTTCCATCCAGGTCACTTTCTGGATTTCAGCCTCTTGAGTACCAATCTATATTTTCTAGACCTTTTCTTTTCTTTTTAAAATGATTTTTTAAATATTTATTTATTTATTTCCTTTTTGTTGCCCTTTTTATTGTTGTTATAGTTATTATTGCTGTTGATATTGTTTACTGTTGGATAGGACAGAGAGAAATCAACAGAGAAGGGGAAGACAGAGAGGGGGAGAGAAAGATAGACATCTGAAGACCTGCTCCACCGCCTGTGAAGCGACTCCCCTGCAGGTGGGGAGCTGGTTTCTAGACTTTTTCTATCCTTTTTTTATTAAAAAGAAATGAAAAAGATACAGTCTTTCTTCAGAAGTGGATTTTACTTGGTTAGAATGACAACATGTCTCCAGTGAATTAAGGTGAAGCAAGACATCTTCTGGATGTCACTGAGCCCCTCACCCCAAGAAATCTCATTATCACTGAGACGAGAAGAAGTTGCCTTGGACCACTCTTCCTGTACTGTAGTACTCAAATGAGAATAAGTACTTATGTTCAAACATGATTTTATAACTGACTGAACCTTGATGGTCTGCTGCTCTGTTTCTTCTTAGAAATGAAATGGAAGGGGGCTGGGAAATGGCTCACTTAGATCATCTGCCTCACAATGCATAGACCCTGGGTTTCATCTCTTGTGGCAGGGAGCACATGGACAGCGCCGTGGGGAGTTCCATAGATGGTGGAGTATTGCTGTGGTATTTCACTTCTCTCTGTGACTTTTCTTCTATCTCACTGAAATATATATATATATATATATATATATCAGAGAATTAGGACAAGAAGGCCACTCAATAGAGGACTTGTGCATGCATAAGACCCTGGGTTCAGTCCCTGGTGACACACTAAAAATGAAAATGAAATTGTAGCAAATGAGCCAGCTGTGGGAAGCTAGCATCAAGTGCCTGGTTCAGGGATGATGACTCTCCTCTGCTTTGACCCACCTTGACCCTGAAGGAAGACATCCCATCATCGTAGCCTATAGACAGCATGTTCAGATCTCACTTCTATACTTCAGCTAAGGCATTACGCTTCCTGTTGCATGAACTCTCAACATTTTAAGTAATTGTGTGCTGGACCAGAGAGCTGACCTGCACCTGTTTTTTTAATATTTTAGGTCCATTTCCTTGTTGTCAGATACAATCCCTAGCCCTTTGGAAGCTTTATCCCCTACTTTCCTCTTGACCTGACCCAAGGAAGCATGAGTAGAATTTTCATATTGTAGGTGAGGAGTCTATGGGTGCATGAAATGAGACAACTTCCACGGGAGAGCTGTGGCAGGAAGAAGACCCAAGAGAGCCCAGCAGAAGAACCTGATTCTCTAACCCCTAAGCAGAAGCCCATGACAGACTTGGTTCTCCCAGTGTCGCTGGAATCTGTACTTCCCTTTGGGATTCTTTACCAAGCCCTGCCTTGGGTAGTTGACATATTTCCTTCATAAACACAAGATTGGATTTAAAAAAATTTTTTATTTATAAAAAGGAAACATTGACAAAAACCATAGGCTAAGAGGGGTACAGCTTCGCACAATTCCCACCACTAGAACTCTGTATCCCCTCCCCTCCCCTGATAGCTTTCCTGATCTTTATCCCTCTGGGAGTATGGATCCAGGGTCATTGTGGGATGCAGAGGTGGAAGTTCTGGCCTCTGTAATTGCTTCACCACTGAACATAGGCATTGACAGGTCGATCCATACTCCCAGCATGTCTCTCTCTTTCCCTAGTGGGGCGGGGTTCTGGGGAAGCAGGGCTCCCAGGACACATTGGTGGGGTCATATGCCCAGGGAAGTCAGGTTGGCCTTATATTAGCATCTAGAACCTGATGGCTGAAAAAAGACTTAACATATAGAGCCAAACAAATTGTTGACTAATCATGAACCTAATGGCTGGAATAGTGCAGATGAAGAGTTGGGGGGGTCTCCATTTTGTAGATAGTTAGTAGTCCTATTTTAGTTGTATTCCAAAGAGCCCATGACTATACTAGTTTTTGTGTGTGTGTGTGTGTGTGTGTGTGTGTGTGTTTCTGAGCCTGACATCTGATATGCAGGTGTATCCAAGTAATTATCTGGGGAGATGATGTCATGGCTGGAAGAAGGACCAGAAAGCTGGATCAGGGAAGAGAGTAGCTCCCAAATGTGGGAAAGGTGTATAAATATTGTTGACTGTAACCTCCATCAATTTGATCTGATCTGGAGCCCATATTCAACTTAGGAGCCTAAGTGACCTCTGCATCCCTGTAGATCTGAGCTCACATTCTGTAATCATTAGTAGGAACATTCTAATCTGCCCCTATTTCAGGACCCATCTTCCTCAGGTGGAAGAAAGAGTATATTGTCCAGCCTCCCTTTAAAGGATGGAATATTCTCTGCTGTTGTTGATCCACATTGGGGGCAAGGTCCTATGGGGACCCCCCCAAAGGGATCTATTGTGTTGTTCCTGATAGAGATGGCCAGTAAACTGGAGAGAGGGTTCTATTCAAGGTCTAGGCCCATCATGTCTGTTTGGGACTCTCAGGAGTCCCCCAACTAGGGCCCCAGCTGATGGGGTGGCCTGATAGTGACTAAAGAGTCATTGTTAAAGTATGCCAGTCTTTTGCCCTTATTCAGCTTTTACAGTCCTTACTTTGATAAGGTTAGCTTTGGAGTGAGTGAGGGAAGTATAATAGGAAGCAGGTGAGGAGGATATCTAAGTCTAAGTAGGCACTATTTCATTAGGAACTTGATGGTGTCTTTTTAGGTTTTTCTACTTACTTGCTGCATATGCTGACTTATGCAGCCTATTGTACACTTTTGATTTCAGGTATATATTTTACCCTAATTTATGGATACACGTGAACACATGCCCTATCTCATGGGACCTGGTCTATATCTAGGTTTTTGGACTTTGTTAGCAAGTGAACCACCTGAAATGGAACTAGAGAATCCTATGAAAGGAAAGGTCTCACCTGAGTAATGGGGCTGAAGGGTTGACATTCCACACCTGACATCTGTGGACACAGTATGAAGAGAAGTACGCTGAGGTGGTACTCGTTGCATCGATTAGGCTGGCATCAGCAAATGCAACATCATTTGGTACGAATTGAGAGAAGCATGCAGGAAAGTGAGCCCCACCCTAGAGGTTCCAGGACTGGGGGAAATATAGGCTCTAGAGAGGAAGCAGGAGGCTCCTGCTGTCTTAGGGTTTAAGAAGGCAATAGATAGTTATTGCTGTAATCAAATTATTTGGCAATTGGGTCAACTTTGAAAGTCCTTCTGCTAGGATTTGCTGTATCTAACATAACCATAATTTATGTCCTTTGACATTATTTGTATATAGCTGTGTCTTATAGAGTAATGCTACCGGTTGCTTCTGTTCTCCCTGGTCTAAGATTTTAAGAGAGTCAGCATTTCAGAGACTCAGGCTATGGTCTGTGCATTAAAAAGTTTGAGACATTCAATCAACTTTCCACTCTCATATTAATTAAATAGTGATTTATATGACTACAAGTTAATAGGAGTGTACATAAACACCATTTCCACCACCAAAAGACTATCCCATCCCATCCCCCCCACCCCCTCCCCAGTGAAGACACACATCCACCCTCACCCTCAACACAGAGACTTTTACTTTGGTGCCCTACTACAAACTCAATCAAATCCTGCTTTCAGTTTCCCTTTCTGTTCTTCTTTCTCAACTTCTGTTTATGAGTGGGGTCATCCCATACTCGTCTTTGTCTTTCTGACTTACCTCACTTAACATAATTCCTTCTAGCTCCATCCAAGATGGGTGAGAGAAGGTGGGTTCATTGTTCTTAATAGCTGCATAGTATTCCATTGTGTTTAGATATACCACAACTTGCTCAGCCACTCATCTGTTGTTGGGCACCTGGGTTGCTTCCAGGTTTTAACTATTACAAATTGTGCTGCTATTAACATAGGTGTACACATATCTTTTTGGCTGGGTGTTAAGAAGTCTTTGTGAATTATCCAGAGGAGAGGAATTACAGGGTTATATGGAAGGTCCATGTCTAGCCTTATGAGTGTTCTCCAGACTGCTCTCCACAGAGGTTGGACCAGTTTACATTCCCACCAGCAGTGCAGAAGGGTTCCTTTGTCCCCACAACCTCTCCAGAATTTGTTGCTGCTGTCCTTTTTGATGTATGCCATTCTCACAGGGGTGAGGTAGTATCTCACTGTTGTTTTTATTTGCATTTCTCTGACAATTAGTGACCTGGAGAAATTTTTCATGTGTTTGTTAGCCTTTTGGATCTCTTCTGTAGTGAATGTTCTGTTCATAGCCTCTGCCCATTTTGGGGTCAGGTCATTTGATTTTTTTGGTGATGAGTTTGCTGAGCTCTTTGTATGTTTTGGTTATTAGTCTCTTGTCTGATGTATGGCATGTGAAGATCTTCTCCCATTCTGTAAGAGGTCATTTTGTGTGATGGTTTCTTTGGCTGTGCAGAAACTTTTCAATTTGAGGTAGTCCCACTGATTTGTTTTTGTTTTAGTCATCCTTGAAATTGAATTTGAATTATCAAAGATATCCTTGAGGTTTAGGTGGGAAAATGTTCCGCCAATATTTTCCTCTAAGTATTTGATAGTTTCTGGTCTAACATCCAGGTCCTTGACCCATTTGGAGTTGACTTTTGTTTCTGGTGAGATAAGGTAGTTCAGTTTCATTCTTCTGCATGTTTGAGCCCAGTTTTCCCAGCACCATTCATTGAAGAGAGCCTCCTTTCTCTATTCAATACTTTGGGCCCCCTTATCAAAGATTAAATGTCCATAGGTATAGGGGTTTAGGCCTAGGCTTTTAATTCTGTTCCACCAGTCTGTGTACCTATTTTTGTTCCAGTACCAGGCTGTTTTGATGATGGTGGCCTTATAATATAGTTTGAGATCCAGGAGTGTGATGCCTCCATTTCAGTTTCTTTTCCTCAAGATTGTTTTGGTGATTTTAGGTGTTTTCTGGTTCCAGATAAATGATTGTAATTTTTGTTCTATTCTCTTAAAGAAGCTTGGTGGAACTTTGATGGGAATCACATTAAATTTGTATGTGGCTCTGGGGAGAATATTCATTTTGATGATACTAATTCGTCCAATCTGAGCACGGGATATCTTTCCATTTCTTGGTATCATCTTCTGTTTCATTGAATAGCAACTCATAGTGTTCAGTATACAAGTCTTTCACTTCTTTGGTCAGGTTTATTTCTAGATATTTTATTGATTTTGCTGTGATAATGAGTGGGAGTGATTTCTGGATATCCTCTTCTTTGGACTTAGTGTTTGCATAAAGAAATGCCACTGATTTTTTTACATTAATTTTATAGCCTGACACCTATATTGCTATATTGCCTAATATTGCTATTGCTATATTGCCTAATAACTTCTAGTAGCTTTCTGCTGTATTCTTTAGGTTTTTCTTAGTGTACTATGATATCATCTGCAAATAGTGAGTCTGATTTATTCCTTTCCAATCTGTATTTCTTTGATTCCTTTCTCTTGTCTGATTGCTATGGCAAGAACTTCTAATACTGTGTTGAACAGTAATGGTGATAATGGACATCCCTGTCTAGTCCTCGGTCTGAGGAGGAATGCTTTCAGCTTCTGTCTGTTGAGTATAATGTTGGCTGTTGTTTTGCTGTGTATGGACTCCACTATCTTGAGGAATTTCCCATCTATTCCCATTTTTTGTAATGTTTTGAGCATGAATGGGTGTTGGATTTTGTCAAAGGCTTTCGCTGCATCTATTGAGATAATCATGTGGTTTTTGGTTTTGCTTTTACTGATGTGGTGAATGGCATTGATTGACTTACTTATGTTGAACCAGCCTTGCATTCCTGGGATAAATCCCACTTGGCCGTGATGAACAATCTTTCTGATATACTGCTCTATCTGGCTGGCCACGATCTTGTTCGATATTTTAACATTTGTGTTCATCAGAGATATTGGTCTGTAGTTTTCCTTTTTTGTTGTGTCCCTGTCTGCTTTTGGTATCAGGATGATGTTGGCTTCATAAAAGGTGGAAGGGAGTGTTCCTGTTTCTTCAATACTTTGGAAGAGTTTTATAAGTATAGGTATTGGGAGTTGGGCAGTAGCACAGTGGGTTAAGCGCAGGTGGCGCAAAGTGCAAGGACTGGCATAAGGATCCCGGTTTGAGCCACCGGCTCCCCGCATGCAGGGGAGTCACTTCACAGGCGGTGAAGCAGGTCTGCAGGTGTCTGTCTTTCCCCTCTCTGTCTTTCCCCCCCCTCCATTCCTCTCTGTCTTATCCAACAACTGCATCAATAACAACAACAATAAAACAAGGACAGCAAAAGGGAATAAATAAATATTTTAAAAAAAGAAGAAGAAGTATAGGTATTAACTGTTACCTGAAGGTTTTGTAGAATACATTTGTAAAGCCATCTGGTCCAGACTTTTGTTGTTGGGAAGATTCTTAACTGTTTCAGTTTCTTTGTCTGTGATTGGTGCATTTAGGTTCTTTAGTTCTTCCTGGTTCAATTTTCAAGGGCACATGTCTCTAGGAATTCTTCCATGTCTTATAAATTCTCTAGCTTTGTGGCATATAGTTCTTTCTAAAATTTTCGCATGATTTTCTGGATTTCTGTGGTGTCAGTTGTGATATCTCCTCTATCATTTACAATTCTATTTGTTTGAGTCTTCTCCCCCCTTTTTTTGTGAGTCTGGCTAGGAGTTTGTCAATTTTGTTTAATTTTTCAAAGAACCAACATTTGGCTTCATTGATCTTTTGTATGGTTCTCTTCTTTTTGATGTTTTTTTTATTTCTGCTTTAATTTTAGTGATTTCTGTCCATCTGGCTGCTTATGGTCCCTTTGTTCCTTTTCCTCTAAGTCCTTAAGGTGTGCAGTCAGGTCATTTATTTGAGCTTTTTCTTGTTCTCTAATGTGTGCTTGTGTGGCTATGACTTTCCCTCTCAATACTGCTTTAGTTGTGTCTCAAATACTTTGATAGCTTGCATCCTCATTTTCATTTGTTTCCAGGAACATTTGAATTTCTTGCTCAAGTGCCTCTTTGACCCAGAGGTTCTTAAGCAGTACGTTGTTGAGTTTCCAAATGTTGTGACTTTTGGTAATTTTCTCTTTGTTGTTGAATGTTAGCTTTACTCCACTGTGGTCTGAGAAGATACTTGGGATGATTTCAGTGCTCTTGAATTTGTTGATACTGTCTTTGTGGTCTAATATGTGGTGTATCCTTGAGATTGTGCTGTGTGGATTTGAAAAAAATGTGTACTCCAGTTTGGGTGGGGGTGAAGAACCCTGAAAATGTTCATGATCTAGTCTGTCTATCTTTTCATTTACTTCTCGTGTTTCATTGTTTATTCTCTGCCTCGTTGATCTGTTTAAGTGTGAGAGTGGGGTGTTGAAATCTGCTTTTATTGTATTACTATTGATATATTTTTGTAGATTTTTTTCAGTAGGTGTTTGATGTATTTAGATAGGCCCTCATAGAGTGCATGGATGTTAATAATTGTTAAATCTACTAATCTTTATATAATGGCCTTGCCTATCTTTAAGTAGTTTATTTAATTTAAAGTATGTTGTGTCAGAGATGATAGTGGCTGATCCTGACTCTTTTTTTGTGGTCCCTTAACCTGTATAATAGTTTTCCATCCTTTCACTTTAAGTCTGTACTTGTCTTGTTGGGTCAGATGGGATTCTTGCAAGCACCATATGGTTGGATTGTGTTTTCTGATCCATCCTCCCACTCTGTGCCTTTTTATGGGTGAGTTTAAGCCATTGACATTTATTGATATTATGGATTTATGGTATTACAGGGCCATTATTCAGTAATTTTTTATTTGCTCTGATATATGGCAAGTATTATGGTGATGTTCTTGTTTATAAGCGGTCTTTTAGAACCTCTTTCAGGGCAGGCTTGGTGATGGTTGCTTCCTTTTATTGTCACCTGTCTGAAAGGTTTTGATCCCTCCATCTAGTCTGAATGAAAGTCTAGCAGGATATAGTATCCTTGGTTGAAACTCTTTTTCATTCAAGGCTTGATAGATATCTTGCCATTCTCTTCTGGCTTTTAGAGTTTGAATGGAGAAGTCTGCTGGTAGTCTTATGGGTTTTCCCCTGTATGTGACTTTTTGTTTTTCTCTTGCAGCCTTTAGGATCCTACTTTATCCTTGCTTCTTTTCATTGTGACTATGATGTGTCTTGGTGTCTTCAGGTCTGGGTTGATTCTGTTTGGGACTCTCTGGGCCTCTTGGATCTTAATGTCCTTTCTGTTGTTTAGGTCTGGGAAGTTTTCTCCTATTATTTCCTCTAGGATGTTTACTTCCCCTTCCTCTCTTTCTTCCTCTGGTAGGCCAATTATATGAATGTTACTTCTTCTGAGATCATCCCACATGTCTCTGTTGTTGTTTTCAGTGTCTCTCAATCTCGTTTTTACCTCTTTTACCTCTTTATTAGTTTTCTCTAGCTCATCCTCTGTCTGACTAATTCTTTTTTCTGCTTCTATTAATCTGCTTTCCCTTCCTTCAGCTTACTTTTCCTTCTTCAATTCAGTTACAGCATTAGTTTGTTCTGCTAATTGTCCTTTTAGCTCAGCTATTTCAGCTTTCAGTTCTCTAATTACCTTGTGGTAGCTAGCATTTTCCTTGAGGGTTTCATCTGTTGTTTCCCTGATCCTGGTAGCCCTTCCCTCCATTGTTGTCTTCATGTCTGTGATTATTAGGTTTATTACTGCTTGCATACTTTTATTATCTATGGTTACTTCTGACTGATTTGGAGCTTTTTTCTGAGCTCCTGTCCTGATTCATTGTGGTATCAGTTTTATTTATTCTTGATTTAACCTTTTTTTTTATTGATGTGGTTTTTATTTTTCTGTTCTGTTGTTCTTCAGTTGTTGTGTTTTGAGTACAAGCCACACTATTCTAAAGTCTTTTTTACAAATGCAGTCACAAACCTCAGAAATTACAACAATAGCAACTGAAGGAAGGGTTGATGTAGTTCAACCAATACCTGTTAGCCAAGCAACACCTCTAGTCCAAGAAAAAAAAAAGAAGAGAAAGGAAAAAAGGCAAAGCAAGAATAGACAGTTATTCAAATCTACTGTCCACTATAAATTCTAAGGCTAATAAAAGAGGAGAAAGTAGAAAAGAGATATACAGAGAGAGAGAGAGAAAGATCACTCCAAGTCAGATTTCTTCCACAAAATAATTCACAAACAAGTGTCAGTGAATTCAGAAAGCAAAAGAAGGAAGAATTTAAAAAAAAAA
Organism: Erinaceus europaeus; assembly: GCF_950295315.1. Taxonomy (NCBI): domain Eukaryota; kingdom Metazoa; phylum Chordata; class Mammalia; order Eulipotyphla; family Erinaceidae; genus Erinaceus; species Erinaceus europaeus. The sequence continues at coordinate 6,019,318 of NC_080182.1, read as the reverse complement.
AAAAAAGAAGAAGAAGAAGAAGAACAGTGAAAGGTTTTTTTTTTTTTAAATTAGCTAGGAGGAGAGAAAAAGGAGGGTGGAGGGAAGAAGGAGAGAGAAATAAGTTCCTCCCACAATGGATAGCATACCCAGTCACCTATCAGTGGAAAAAGCAACAACAGTTAATTTTTGTCAACCTGAAGAAGAGGGATAAGGGAAACATGTATAAAATAATAGTAATAATAAAGTAAAACAAAGTAAAAAACCCTAACAGTCCATCTTCAGCTTGGACCACTCCAGACTGGCTGCACACAGCCTGGTCCCCTTCCTTAACCAAGGAAAGACGACCAACTATAAGAAGTATAGGGAGTCAGGTGGTAACGCAGCCGGTTAAGCACACATGGCATAAAGCACAAGGACCTGCTTAAGGTTCCTGGTTCAAGCCCCGGCTCCTCACCTGCAGGGGAGCCACTTCACAAGCGGTGAAGCAGGATTGTAGGTGTCTGTCTTTCCCTCCCCCTCTTTGTCTTCCCCTCCTCTCTCCATTTCTCTCTGTCCTATCCAACAATGACGACATCAGTAACAACAACAATAACTATAACAACAATGAAAAACAAGGGCAACAAAAGAGAAAATAAATAAATAATTTTTCTAAAAAAATAAGTATAAAAAAAAAAAATTCCAGTTAGTCTTTTCCCAGGCAGGGCTGAGGCCCTGATTGGTCAGGTATTCTGTCATTCAAATAGAGTTCCAGCCCCTTCAAAAAGAAAAGGAAAAGAAAAAGGCTTGGAATGACACCCCTGCTGAGCCAGGAGTCTTGGTAAAGAAAATAGCTCCACAGGAAGCCTGCTAGGAGCAGCTGGCCAGCCCCCGGGGGCTGGTTCTGGGGTGGTTGGGGGGAATGTGAGTTCAGAAATAGTCAAGCCAAAGATTTTGTTTTTTGTCTTTGTCTTTTTGGCCTCTGTTTGCCAGCCCAAGAGTGGGTTATAGGATTCTTTTTTGGTGTCACCCTGACCACTGCTTATTCTCCTTTTCCAGAGATGGCCCAGGTATCCTACCCTCTCCAGAGAATGTCAGGTTGTAAGCTGCTGCTTTCTGGAGCTCACACCAGGTGTTGTCTCCAAGTTGCCATCTTGGCTTCACCCGCCCCCCCCCCATCCAAGATTGGATTTTATTTTTGGTAGAGTGAGAGCCTTGTGCATGCATAATTCCATTCCTCCCAAGATGGCTTTTTTGCATCCCTTCAGTTTTGGAAAGAGAGAGAGAGTATGAGAACCACTCTACTGTCTATAGAATGGTCCTGTGGTATTGTCCCATGTGGTGCTGGGGCTGGAACCTGCAGCCTCACACATGATGAAAAGTTTGCTCTGCCAGTGAGCTGCCTTCCTGCCCCACAAGCCTGCATTTTAAAAACGTATCTAGAGCCTGTAATATAGCGCATCTGTCATTACATTTGGCTTCTCATTTCTCAGTTTCAGGCACCCTTACTGTATCATGCTGTTGATTTACTGAGCATCTCAAAGCAGAATGCTGGATACCACAATTATGCATATATTGTGACTCTCATTTTAACATGATTGGTTTCAGGCTCCATAATGAGAATAATTAATTACAGTATTTCTGCTCTAAAATTAATATGCAGAGTTCCAGTTTATTACAAGTTAGCTGTAAAGAATCCAGAATACAGATTTTTTTTTTTCCTCCAGGGTTATTGCCGGGGCTTGCTCCCTGCATTACCAACCCACTGCTCCTGGAGGCTATTTTTTCTCCTTTTGTTGGCCTTCTTGTTATTATTGCTGTCATTGTTGTTGGATAGGACAGAGAGAAGTCAAGAGAAGAGGGGAAGACAGAGAGGGGGAGGGAAAGATAGACACCTGCAGACCTGCTTCACCGCCTGTGAAGCAAACCCCCTGTAGATGGGGAGCCGGGGGCTCAAACTGGGATCCTTAAGCCAGTCCTTGTGCTTTGTGCCATGTGCACTTAACCCGCTGCGCTACCACCTGGCCCCCCAGAATGCAGATTTTTATTGTAAACGGTGGGCAGTAAGTAGCCCACTGCTGCCAGTTTTCTAAGTCCCACTTCTCCCCTGCCCAGTGTGAAGATGATATATTTTATCTGTGGATGGTGATGAAGCACTTTCCAGAGAACAATCCTGTAACTCGGGTTCAGCCTGTCAGACATATTGCCACACGCACAGGCACACGCACTCGCACACGCACACACACACAAAGTTGGAACCTTTTTCCAGGAAGCTTAGCTCAACTGTTTTATAACCACTAAGACCTTCATGAGTCCCCAGCTCCCCACCTACATGGGGGAGTCACTTCACAAGCAGTGAAGCAGGTCTGCAAGTGTCTGTCTTTCTCTCCCCGCTCTGTCTTCCCCTCTTCTCTTGATTTCTCTCCATCCTATCCAACAATGACAGCAATAACAACAACTACTGCAATGATAAACAACAAGGGCAACAAAAGTGAAAAGATCGCCTCCAGGAGCAGTGGATTCTAGTGCAGGCATTAAGCCCCACAATAACCCTGGAGGCAAAAGGAGGAGGAGGAGGGGGAGGGGGAGGGGGAGGAGGAGAAGAAGAAGAAGAAGGAGACCTTCATAACAAAAGACATCTCCAGTTTATCACCAGAAGTTTTGAATATCTATGACTCATCAATGAGAACCTCCAGATTGCTTGTGGTAAAAGTCAATCATTTAACCAAGTCAAGCTGCCTCCTCACTCTCCTGGGAATGGCATGGCTTGACTCTGGACAAAGTTCTGGTTTTGTGAAGAATAAATGGATCACCTGATCTTGCATTTTAAAAAAGGGAGTGGGGTAGGGCTTAGGGCGTGGGAAGTATCTCATACCTTTGAGCACTTGCCTTCCATGCTCAAGACCCTAGTTTAATTCCTAGCACCACACAGGCACACCATGGACAGCAACAAGGAGGCTGAAGATTAACAGATGGTAGGGGATGCTGTTCTCTCTTTCTCTCAGAAAAGTTCATTGTGAGAAACCATTCTCATGTGTATTCATGAGAATTTATGTTCATTTCCCAATAGCACATAAAAATGGTGTTTAAGGGGCCAGGCAGTAGTGCACCTGGCTGAGTGCACACATTACTGTGTACAAGGAACAAGAACAAGGGTTCCAGTGCTTAGACCCCACCTTCGGGGGGGGGGGAGGCTTAATGCGCAATGAACCAAGGATTGCAGGTGTTTCTCTTTCTCCTCTCTCTCCTCTTCCCCCCCTTGATTTCTCTCTGTGCTAACAAACAAATAATAAAGTCTGGGTAAATGTGCCTAAATAAAGGGATAGGGAATAGACAAAGAAAGGGTGGGAGAAAGATGGAAGTGAGGATAAGGGACTTTGTGACTGTAAAGATAAAGCCACTCCAGAAGCAGGTGTCCCCAGGATGGCATCTGAGCTTTATCCATTTAGGTGGAGATCAACAGTTACTTTATTTTTTATCGTTTTCATTTTTTATTTTAAGGTAATTATTTATAAAATGGAAACACTAAAAATACCATAGGATAAGAAGGATAAAATTCCCACCACCAGAGCTCCATATCCCATTCCTTCCCCTGATAGCTTCCCTATTCTTTATCCTTCTGGGAGCATGGACCCAGGGTCATTATGGGGTGCAGAAGGTGGAAGGTCTGGCTTCTGTAACTGCTTCCCCGCTGAACATGGGCCTTGACAGGTTGATCCATGCTCCCAGCCTGTCTCTCTCTTTCTCTAGTGGGGAAGAGCTCTGAGGGAGTGGAGCTCCAGGACACATTGGCAGGGTCGTCTGTCCAGGGAAGTCTGGTTGGCATCTGGAACCTGGTGGCTGAAAAAGAGTTAACATATAAAGCCATAAAAATTGTTAATTAATCATGAACCTAAAGGCTGGAATAGTGCAGATGAAGATTTGGGGTCTCTGTTTTGGAAATAGCTAGTAGGTCTTTTTTAGGTATATTCTAAAAGGCCCATGACTTTATTAGTTTTTGCCTGAGCCTGACATCTGATATGAAGGTGGACCCAGGTTATTGTCTGGGGAGATGATGTTATGGCGGGAAAAAGGACCAGAAAGCTGGATCAGGAAAGAGAGTAGCTCCCAAATATGGGAAAAATGTATAAATATTGTTGACTGTAAACCCCATCGATCTGATCTGGGGCCCATATCCAGCATAGGAGCCTATGTGACCTCTGCATCCCTGTAGGTCCAAACTTACACTCTGTGGTCATCAGTAGGAACATTCTGAGTTGCACCAATTGTAGGACCCTTCTTCTTCAGGTGGTAGATAGAGTATGTTATCCACCCCACCCCCCTTGGAAGATGGAACATTATCTACCATTGTTCCACATTGAGGGCAGTGTCCTATGGGGGCCGCCAAAGGGGTCCATTATGTTTTTCCTGATGGAGATGACCAGTGATAATGGAGAGAGGGATCTATTCGAGGTCTAGGCTCATCGTGTTTGTGTGGGAATCCCAGGACTCCCTGACTAGGGAGGGCCCCAGCTGATGGGGTAGCCTGATAGTGACTAAAGAGTCATCGTCATCATTAAAGTATGTCAGTCTCTTGCCCTTTTTCAGCTTTTGCAGTCCTTACTTTGATAAGGTTATTTTTGGAATGAATGAGGGAAGTGTAATAGGAAGTAGGTGAGGAGGGTATCTAGGTCTAAGTAGAAACTATTTCATTATGTACTTTAAGGTGTCTTTTTAGGTCTTTCTACTTGGATAGTTTGCAGTGAGTCGACAGATTCTTTTTAATGATGGAGAATTGACACTGAGGTACAGCCTCATTGAAAGGCTACTTCTTCTAGTTCCTGTGGTGAGCAGAGGTTCTGAGCATGGCAGAGAAGATTAGCAACTTGGGGTTTGAGACAACCTGGTGTTCCAACACTGCCCACTGCTTCTATTTGCAGTACGTTTCAAGTGTCTTTTGCTTGCAGTAGTCAATGGTTGGTTTATCTTTCATAGCCCCAAAATGAAATGTGCCTTTCATCAGAACAAGAACTGGGTCAAACTATGGACTGGCTTGACTGGTTTTTAATTAGGGAGGCCGCTTCCCTCAGCAAACTTTGGTTTCTGAGCAATGAAATGCTGACAGATGACTGTTTGGATAAATAATTTGTATTTGGATCAATTCAAACTTAATCAACAAAGGACCAATTGAATGGCAAAATTGAAGATGTTTATCCATGGAATCTGCTGCTCCTCATCGAAAGAGTACATGTTTGTCATTGGAATCATTAGGTGAATCAACCTCAGAGTTGCTGAGTGTCCGAAATAGTACTTCAAGTCATTACTAACTGTCCTAAAAGGTATCAGTAGTGACAAGTAGACTGTTGGAAACTTCATGATGTTAGTTTGATGCAGATAGAACATGTGAGTTATAATGCTTAAGGATCCAGGTTCAAGTCCTCAGTCCCCACCTGAGTGGGGAAAGCTTCATGAATGATAAACAGGGCTACAAGTATCTTTCTCTCTTTCACTATTTCCCTTTCCCTCTGGATTTCTCTCTATCTCTATCCAATAAACAGAAAATGGTTCTAACTCTCCCTCTCCCACTCCCTCTCCACTCCCTCTCCCTCACCCTCTCCCTCTCCCTCTCCCTCTCCCTCCTCTCTCTCCCTCTCCCTCCTCTCTCTCCCTCTCCCTCCTCTCTCTCCCTCTCCCTCCTCTCTCTCCCTCTCCCTCTCCCTCTCCCTCCTCTCTCTCCCTCTCCCTCTCCCTCCTCTCTCTCCCTCTCCCTCTCCCTCTCCCTCCTCTCTCTCCCTCTCCCTCTCCCTCCTCTCTCTCCCTCTCCCTCTCCCTCCTCTCTCTCCCTCTCCCTCTCCCTCTCTCTCTCCCTCCTCTCTCTCCCTCTCCCTCCTCTCTCTCCCTCTCCCTCTCCCTCTCCCTCTCCCTCCTCTCTCTCCCTCTCCCTCCTCTCTCTCCCTCTCCCTCCTTTCTCTCCCTCTCCCTCCTCTCTCTCCCTCTCCCTCCTCTCTCTCCCTCCTCTCTCTCCCTCTCCCTCCTCTCTCTCCCTCTCCCTCCTCTCTCTCCCTCTCCCTCCTCTCTCTCCCTCTCCCTCCTCTCTCTCCCTCCTCTCTCTCCCTCTCCCTCTCCCTCCCCTCTCTCCCTCTCCCTCTCCCTCCTCTCTCTCCTTCTCCCTTCTCTCTCTCCCTCTCCCTCTCCCTCCTCTCTCTCCCTCCTCTCTCTCCTTCTCCCTCTCCTTCTGTGTGTGTGTGTCTGTGTGTGTGTGTGTGTGTGTGTGTGTGTGTGTGTGTATGATGTACATTACAGGTACTTAGTTATCCTTCTAGGTACTTTTTCTTTTTGTTGTCCCTGGGGTTATCACTAGGGCTCCATGTCAACACTACAGCAGACCTGCTTCACCACTTGTCAAGCATCCTTCCTGCAGGCTGGGGCTCAAACCCCAGTCTTTGTGCATGGTGACATGTGTGTTCAACCAGGTGTGCCACCACCCAGCCCCTTTCTGCTGGGTACTTTATCAGAGATGCACTGAGTGCACCAGCCCCTAAGCCCCAGCGGATGGCATGAGAGCCAGTAGCTTGTCTCCCCATTCACAGGTCTTGGGGTTTACCTCTCATGATCTGTGTGAACTTTTCTCCCGAGTGCTCACACTGTCATACGTGGTTAGCATTTTTGGGTTTCTCCATTTTTGCCATATCACTGACTCTCTCTCCATCTGCTTGTGGTGCTGTCTTGTGTGGTGAGCAGTCTCTTCACTTGGCCTCGTATAATTAAGATCAGTTAGACTCTAAAGGCCCCCCTACCTGGAGCTGTGTTTATTTTAAGAAGGGAGGGATAGAGGGGAGGGTTTTCTTCTTTTCATGCTCAGTGATTACTCTCTCCTACTTTTTCAAATGTGATCACAGAGAGGGCAGGTGTTTGAGAATCGCAGGTGCTGAGTGAGTGTTTGTGAGGTAAATGAAGCCAAGTCAAGCTGCGTGCCAAGCATGGAGAACGCATGAGAAACAGAAACAATGCTTTGGCCCTAAGGACTTAACTCCTCCAAAATGTCCCCATCCTGCAGCTGAGAAGCACTTTCTTCACATTCCTGAAATTGGAAACACGCTGCAGTAGACGGGTGTGTGTGTGTGTGTGTGTGTGTGTGTGTGTGTGTGTGTGTGCGCGCGCGCGCGCGTACATAGGCATCAGCTACTGAAAAGAATTCTCTCCAGGACATAGTATATTTTAGGCCTCAGTGACTAAATCTCAAACTCAGGCGTGCCACTTGTCTAGGGGACAGGCAGTGGTGCACCCAGCAGTAGAGCACATAAACTTCATATATATATATGGGGGGGTTTTGGGGGGGATTACAGTTTACAGTGAATAGTAAATACAATTGTTGGTACATGTATAAAAATTTTAACTTTTCAGCAAAAGACTCTCACCCTAGCCTAAGTCGTCCTCCAACATCATGCACCAGGCCCTGCATCTCCACCCTCCTGCCCCCAGAGTCCTGAATTCTGGTGCAAGACTCCAAATCCAGTCCAAGTCCCACTTTGTTTCTCCTTTTGTTCTCAGTGCTCAAGTTGTCTGGGAGTGAGATCATCCCATGTTCATCTTTTTTTTTTTTTTTTTTTTTTTTTTTAGATAAGACAGAAATGGAGAGAAGAGGGAAGACAGAGAGGGGGAGAGAAAGATAGACACCTGCAGACTTGCTTCACCACCTGTGAAGTGACCACCCTGCAGGTGAGGAGCCAGGAACTTGAACCAGGATCCTTACATCGATCCTTGTGCTTTGCGCCACGTGCACTTAACCCGATATGCTACCACCGACTCCCATGTGTTCATCTTTCTCTTTCTGCTTATTTCACTTTACATAGTTCCTTCAAGCTCCATCCAAGATGAGGTGAAATCACTGTTTTTAAAAATTCTTTATTGGGGGATTAATGTCTCATAGTCGACAGTAAATACAATAGTTGGTACATGCATAACATTTCTCAGTTTTCCACATAACACTGTAACCCCCACTAGGTTCTCTATCATCATGTCCCAGGACCTGAACCCTCCCCCTCCCCACCCACCCCAGAGTCTTTTCCTTTGGTGCAATATACCAACTGCAGTCCAAGTTCTGCTTAGTGTTTTCTCTTCTGATCTTGTTTTTCAACTTCTGTCTATGAGTGAGATCATCCCATATTCATCCTTCTGTTTCTGACTTATTTCACTTAACATGATTTCTTCAAGCTCCATCCAAGATGGGCTGAAATGATGAAGTCACCATTTTTTACAGCTGAGTAGTATTCCATTGTGTATATAGACCACAACTTGTTCAGCCACTCATCTGTTGTTGGACACCTGGGTTGCTTCCAGGTTTTGGTTATTCCAAATTGTGCTGCTAAGAACATAGGTGTACACATACCTCTTTGGATGGGTTCCTTAGGGTCTATCCCCAGGAGAGGAATTGCAGGGTCATAGGGTAGGTCCATTTCTAGCCTCCTGAGAGTTCTCCAGACTGTTCTCCACAGGGCTTGGACCTACTGACATTCCCACCAGCAGTGCAGGAGGATTCTTTTGTCCCCACAGCCTTTCCAGCATTTGCTGCTGCTACCTTTGCTGATGTATGGCATTCTCACAGGAGTAAAATGGTTAAAACCGTTTTTCTTTTTTTAAAAAAATGCATTAAAGGTGTGTTGCCTTTTACATTCAGTGCCACCTCTTTTAGGGGTGACAGCTTAATGCAGAGACATGTCACCTACCATATAATCCAACCATGGATGGCGTGCCATTTTAGTATATTCACAAGGTTTTGCAAACATCATCACTCTCTAATCTCAGAGCATTTCATCACCCTAGAAAAAGTTGCCTATATTCATTAATCATCACAGCTCCCTCCTCCCAGCCTCTGACAATCTCTAATCTATACTGGGTCTCCCGGAATTGGCCTGGAACTGGGACCTTATGAGAAGTGACCTTTATTGACTTGTTGATTTCACTCGCCCTCCTGTCACCCAGGCTCGTCTCCTGGAACAGCCATTATTTCTTCTGTTCTGTATGCTCTTGGATGAACATAACCCGAGCTACTTTTTTTTTCTCTGTTAATCACTTCTTGAACTTCCGTGAATGTTGTGTGCGCCAGATTTTTTTTTTATGTGAGCATAGCCTTTTTTTTTTTTGGTTTGTTTAATTTGCTAGGACAGAGAGAAAATGAAAGGGGGGTGTGAGACAAAGAAAGGGAAGTTAAGGGGTCTGACTGTGGTGTATCCAGCTTAGCTCACATCAGTGTGAGGTACAAGGATACAGGTACCACCTCCTCCCACCCCACCTGCAGGGGGGTCACTTCACAAGTGGTGAAGCGGGTCTGCAGGTGTCTGTCTGTCTCTCTCCTTCTCTACCTCCCCCTCCTCTCTCAATTTCTCTCTGTCCTACCCAATAAAATGAGGGGGGAGGAATGGCTGCCAGGAGCAGTGGATATGTAGTGCTGACACTGAGTTCCAGCAATAATCCTGGAAACCAAAGAGGGAGGAGAGAGAGAGAGAGAGAGAGAGAGAGAGAGAGAGAGAAGAGAAACAGAGAGGCACCTGCAGCCCTGCTTCACTGCTTGTAACCCCTTTCCCCTGTAGGTGGGGGCTGGGGGCTTAAAGCTGGTTCCTTGTGCACAGGGATGTCACAGGCCCTGAATGTAAACTTTACATACTGGGAGCAAGTTCTTAGTAGTAGCAATCTTGTGTCAAGAATTTCTGCATTTAACATTTTGCATGACTACAAAATAGATTTCCAAACTGGCTGCATGATTCTTTGATCCCACTCACCGTGTGTTCAGTGTTGTAATTTTACTTTGTCACGCGCTACCTTAAGATGCCTTATGGTTTGTTTACAAGCAGTTCTGTTTTTCCTTGTTTCTTTTTTTTTACACAAGTAGTTCTATTATTGACATTGTAAGACTTGTTAAAAATTCAATCCAGTGTTGAATTCACTTAGACTGAATGTGAGTAAGAATTGGTAAAATACTTTTCAAAAGTGTAGGCTCACATTGCAATGTTAGGTAATAGGTTGTAAATCACGTGGACATTTATGAAAGAGGAAATAGTAAGGCAACGAATTCGGTGTGAAACACTGCGTTAAGTCCACTGTCTGCTTCTTTTTTTTTTTTTTTTTTTGTCTGCTTTGAATAATCCAGACTTGCATTTTGAGAAGGAAGTTTAGGGAAGTGCTCTTTATCACCTTTTGCGAGTGAACATTTAAATTTTTGTTTGTTTTGTAGGTCCACTGGCAGACAGAAGAGATTAAAATTATCACTCATGGATCAGAGAGATAGCTTACCAGGTAGGGTGTATACAAGGGGTGAGGCGCAGGCTCCAGTGCTGGCATCAGAGGGGAAAAGGCCAGGGAACTGAGGGAAAGTCCAGTGCCGTGAGGCCTCTCACTCCATCTCTGTCTCTGTCTCTGTCTCTGTCTCTCCATGTACCTGAATGAAAAAGTGAGTGACCCGGAAGTGGGGAAATTATCCACATGGAGAGAGAGAGAGAGAGAGAAGGTGAACTAGGAGTCTTCTCTCTTTGTCCCTCTAAGTCTCACCTGCCCAGATACTTTTCTACAAGAAGCAAAGCCCTGACTGGCACTTGAAGCACGGGTGGTTCATCTGGCCTGCTGTCCACGTGTGTGCCCAGATCTCCACAGGCCACAGGTGCCAGCTATCCTCTTAGCCTAAGTAGATCGCCCTCCTAGTGTTTCTGTATGTTGTCCTCTAATTGCTTCAAAGGAGAGTGAATTTAAAATCGTCACAAAGCAGTGCCTGTGAGATGTCATTTGCTGGTTGCCAGCAGGATGATGAAGCTGGAGATGATTTGCATGTAAATGATGCCTTGAATCCAGGCTCCAACATGACTGAAATGCAGGCAGAGTGTCAGAGAGCGGCCCTTAGAGATGAAGGCCTAGGCTGCATCTGCAGAAAATGGGTCCTCAACACTTGAGTGTCACTGCCATTTCCTGCTGGAAATTAAGCATCAAAAGCATACCCTTCACTTGACCGTGTGGCCTCGATGCCTGTAAAACGAATGGTGGGTGCAGGGCCATAAATCATCGTCACACCATAAGCATCTTCCTCTTCACCTTGGCCAGGATACAAAATAGTGCATTTTAAGCTTGTTTTGAAGGTTAAGCAGACACTCTTTTCCTGGATAATTAATATCTCAACAGAGATCAATGTTACTTCAGTTAACACAGAAGGGATCTGGCAGATTGACTGAATAGTGAAATGGTTAACTATGCATTGTCTGTAGCAGAACGAGTATTGGGAGAGAAAAAGAAAGCTCGAGGTCTTTGGGGCTGGGTGTCAGGGCTTCCTCCAGCCAGCTGTGGGAGCTTGAGAGAGAAATGTGACAGAGCAGGGCCAGTCGGGCTGAGCGCACACAGTACCGGGCACAAGAACCTGCTTCAAGTCCTCAGTACCTACCTACAAGGGAGAAGCTTCACAAGTGGTAAAGCAGTACTGCACGTGTTTCTCTTTCTCCTTCTCTATCTTCCTTTCACTCTTGATTTCTCCCTGTCCTAGCAAATAGGAGAAAGGTAAATAAATAAAAAAATTATAAAGGAATATGGAGTTGTACAGTGATTGGTTCCCCCAGCCCCCCCCCCACACACACACAAAAATTGCCCGCTGGCTTTCATGTGGCGTGGAGAAGATTGTCACCCTGTGCATCGTCTGTATTGTCCTCTCTGTCCCCATAGCTGTGCTTTCTCCTGCATAGTCCACATCTCCACCCTAATGCTGAGAAAAACAGCCCAAAGCTAAGTTGTCTACACTTTACTGTGTTTTTTAGAAATTGCTTCCAACTTCTGTCCCTGAGTGAGGTCATCCCATATTCATCCTTCTCTTTCTGGCTTATCGCACTTTACATGATTAGTTCAAGCATTATCCAAGATGAGGTGAAGAAGGTGAGTTCACCATTTTTAACAGCTGAGTAGTATGCCATTGTGTATATAATATAGTCCACAACTTTCTCAGCCACTCATTGGACACCTGGGTTACTTCCAGGTTTTGGCTGTTGCAAACTGTGCTGCTATGAACAAAGTCTACACAGATCCTTTTGGATGGTATATTGCACCAAAGTAAAATTCTTAAGGGGGTAGTGCTTTAGGTCCTGGTACACAGTGGCAGAGAAGGACAAAGGTAGGGGATTAGAGTGTTTTATGGAAAACTGAGAAATTTTACACATGTACCACCAACTGTACTTATTTTTTACTGTAAACCATTAACCCCCCCATCAGAAAAACATGCTTCCAATTATACTGTTTCCTTTGGCAATTCTGAGAGCCCCCCCTGAGGTGGGTTTTCTCTCCATCAGCACCTTCACTCACAGAGGGTGGAAAAATCCAAGGGGTAGCGAAAATTAAACCGTTTATGACAGCGCGAATCTGTCCCAGGTCAAGAGATAATGACTGGGACACCTCCTCATAAAACGAGAAATTTCCCATGGTGGAGGGAAACGCAGGGCCACAGAAGTGGGCGGATGCCACTTACCTGTGTCTGGGCAGTTTCAGAGACCTCAGGCCGGGCGTGGTGTGGGTACGGAACACGATGGGCGCCAGATGTTGTTGTGGCGGTCTGGTGTCGGGCTGCACCGCGGAGAAGAGAGCGGACGTCCAGAGCAAAGGGGTACACAAATCTTTATTATAGGATGGGGGGGGGGTTGGTTCAGACCACGTGGAGCCAGCCGGCAATGGCCGACCACGGGGGGAGAGCAGGGAGCAAGACCTCAGAGAGGGAGAGCTGAGAGCCCAGAGAGAAGGGGGGGTGAGGGGGCTTTTTATTGGGCGACAACCAGGGGTGACGTGTAGGGCCAGGATTGGTTGAAGGGGGCAATGCTAGGGTTTCACGCAGTGTAGTGAAACCTGGGTGTGGAGACTGCATCAGAATAACTCCTCAGCAACATCTCCTCTTATCCCTTTATATCTAAATGGACACAGTAAAGAAAAATGGAATGGAGCAGGCTTAAATGTTTTAGAGGAATGCCATGCTCCGGTGGGAAGATGTAGGACTTTCTGTGGAGGAGGGAAGGCTTAAATGGCTGTGAACCTTGTGAGATTTATGCGTTCTCCTGTGCTCAACCCCTTTTTAGAGAGAGAGACTTACCTGGAGAGACTCATCTCATAGGTTTAAGCGCAGCCTGCTCAACCATCTCTTCACAATATCTCTACATCTTTTCTATCTTTCTATCTAGTAATTGCATAAGATGTACAAAGTCTGTAAAAGACTATCATGGGGCAGAAACCTTTTGGGCATAAGCCTAAATGATATAACAAAATAGGAAGGGACAAGTAGGGGAGTAGTAAAAGCCAGTGTGGTGTGAAGGGAAGGATTGGTGTGTAAAGAAACATTCCCTGCTTGGGTGGGGAAAGGGGCAAGGGTACATAATGAGGGGGAGGCGGGAGGCATGACCCACCAAACAGAGGGGCTATTTGGCATTGTATAGTCCTCAAGGCAACAGTCTGTAAAGTCTATGAATTACTCAGGATCAGTCTATGAAAAACCAGCAGCGTGAAGGGAAATAAGCTGCTTCAAAATTGTGTAAAATGTATATAGGGTACGTCAGAAAGTCTGATACAAGTCTCAGTCCGAAGTAGATGGCTAGGGGAAGAATTGGCAGGGGATGCAACGCTGCATGAGGAAGGTCAGCTGCTGGAATGTTGCTTTTCTGTAGATAGCCAGCTGGAACTGCCAACACGTGACAAGCAGGTCAGAAGCAGGAACGGTAACCAGGCATGAAGAAAGTTCTGTCCTTGGAGTCTGTGTATCAGGTTCTTCAGATCGCGTTGAGTGACATCTAGGGTTTCGGGGGGTGTGCCACGGTAGTCGTGCCATCTAGTGGGTGACGTCAGGGTGTGCAGGGGTTCAGATGGTGTTTCCGGGATTCCTGTGGAAGAAACACAAACAATCTGCTTCTCGTGGTTAATTTGAACTTGTAACAAGTTATAGGTTTGTTATAGTTGATACCTCGCTGATTATAATTGGTTTAGAATCTCTTTATGATTTTATTTAAAGGTCATCTAATGTGACCTCCTGTAGCAGCCTCTACCGCAGGATCTTGAGACCAATTTTAGCTAAAATATGTATTTTAAACAGACTCAAATTGCTTAGTGAGTTAACGCATATTCGTGACAATGATTTTAACGTTTACAGTGCCAGATTGATGCCAAATCTGTTGTGGATTAATTTCCACAAGATAGTTTACAGGGCACCTTTGGGGGCCCTTCAAAGGTGTCCTGTATATAAAATTTATATAGTTTAGTTTTGGGAATGAATAGTCACGTTGAACATTTAGACTTTTACCTAAATAGTAAGTTACCTTAACAAATTAATTTTTACCTTGTCTGGTAAAAGTGTAGCTGTAGGGTTACACTTTTGACCGTTAAGTTAGTGTTACCAAACTTGAGACATACCCATAAACATTTAGTTATAACAAACTGGAGGAAAAAGAACTTTTGTTATAAAAACACATTATTTAAAAACAAATTTAAATCTGTCATTAGTCACACAGTTTAAGACTAAACACTTACATATATACCAAAACTATTTATAAAATTCAAAAGAGGGAGAAAGAAAAAAATTTTTTTGGAATGTTTCTGGACGTCTCCAGAAACTTTGGCTGCGTCCAGCATTTTTATATAAAGCCAATTACCTTTTAGAGTACTCCAAGCAGATGGGTCATGCAAAAAAGAATTTTTTTGTCGTTCAACACACTCACTCACAAAAACAACTGGCCAGTTATAACATAAGACATACAGGGAAAGGGTAGGAGAGAGGTCTCTGTGAGCCAGATTTTGTAGGTTCTGCCATGTCGTATTACAGGTCCTGGGATGTATCCTGCATCTGGTCCTCTTGTAGTATTTCTTGTTCTTCAGGAATAACAGCGCCATCCTGCGGGTATTGTCGGACATGGCAGGCAGGAACCCAGACAGGTTTAGAGAAATTTTGAGGAAAAATGCATGCGAAACCCCTTCCCATGGTCAATAATGGGTCAGGCCCTTTCCAAATTTTATCGAGTGGGTCTCTCCATTTGACCTTAATAGATGGGAGGGTAGATGGTGTTTGCCAGTGAAGAATAATAGGGGGTAAGGCCAAGTTATTGTAAATATTAAAGAGATTTAACATAGTTAAGGCTTTTACTAGCTGGATATTGGGGGGATATGTTCCTCCTTTATCTTTATTTAGTTGAGCCTTCAGAGTTTGATGGGCCCTCTCGACAATGCCTTGTCCCTGTGGATTGTAGGGAATGCCCGTGGTATGAGTAATATTCCAGAGGGAACAAAAATCTTTAAATTGTTTGCTTGTAAACATAGGTGCATTGTCTGTTTTCAAAAATAATGGGACCCCCATAACAGCAAAACAAGAGAGCATGTGGCTTACAAGCTTTTTAGCACTTTCTCTTGTCTGAGCTGTAGCCCACATAAATTTAGAAAAGGTATCAATTGAGACAAACACATATTTTTGTTTGCCAAAGTTTGGTATGTGGGTGACATCAATTTGCCAAATAGCATTAGCTTTTAAACCTCGGGGGTTAACCCCAAAAGGGTCTGGATAGCAGGTGTCTTTATGAGACTTGCACAAGAAGAGCATGTAGCGAGGATATGTTTTAACTGTGGTACTGGAACATCAGGGAATCGAGCTCGAAGGCCTTTAAGATTAACATGGGTTAGAGAATGAAAATTAGCAGGATCAGAGACAGAGACTGGGAAAGTTCCTGTGGAGGCAAGGCGGTCAACTGTGGCATTCCCTTCGGACAGGGAACCAGGAAGAGGGCTGTGGGAACGAAGGTGTTGAATATACAGTGGTTGGGTTCAAGAACAGAGCATAGAGGCGATTTGAATCAAGAGAGGGGAAAGTGGGTTGTCATCAGTTTTCACATAAGAACGAGCAAGCCATGGAAGTAAGTTAACAGTATACACACTGTCAGAAAAAAGGTTGAAGGATTCTGGTACAGCTTTTAGTGCAAGAAAAACAGCATAAAGTTCTTTGTACTGAGGGGAATTATCAGGAAGCTCAGTAAAGAGAGGTTTAGGAGATTGTTTGTCTGGGTAATATATAAGGGCAGCAGCTCCCCTTTTTCTGCCATCAGTAAAGATTGTAGGAGCAGAGGGAATGGGATCCCAAGAGAAAAGTTTAGGTGCTAGTAGAGGCAGAAGAGGTAAAGAAGCTATCAATTTATTAGAAGGAAAATGGTTATCTATTTGTCCTGGAAACCCCACAAAGCTTATGGCAAAACGGGAATGATGGCGTATAAGCCACTCTGTATCTGTGAGAGAAAAGGGCAGAATGATTAAATCCGGTTCCTTCCCTAAGACCTGCACAGACCTATTTCTCCCTTGGCGAACCATGAATGCTAACGCATTTATCTCAGTGAGGAGTCTTGGAGCTCCTCCTACTGGCATGTGAAGCCATTCGAGAACCCCATGGTCTTGCCACAGTGCCCCTACTACTGTGGGGGTGGAGTTGAAAATTAGAAGGTTTACCGGAGAGAAGGGGGAGAATCGAACAAGGTGCATGTCCTGGAGGGCCTGGTTAACCCTTTCCAGTGCCAAGGAGGCCTCAGGAGTTAACTTACGTTTTGAAGAGGGCTGTTTGTTTCCTTTCAACAGGTCAAACAGTGGTTGGAGGCAGCTTGTGGGCAGATAGAGATACTGCCTAAGACAATTTAAATTTCCTAGAAAACTTTGTAAAGAAGCAAGAGTAAGGTTAGAAGGGAAGGTAACATTAGGTTTTAAGGGACGAATTTGCGTTAGAGAAATCTCTGAACCTAGGAAGGATATTGGAGGGATTAGCTGTATCTTCTCAGGGGCTACATTAAGGCCGCTTTTCTTTAATGCAGGAATGAGAAAATCACGTAAGGCATAGAGATCTGTATCTGATTTTCCCCATATTAAAATATCATCTGTATAATGAAAAATATTAAGGCCCTTATGAATATATGGGACAAGGGCAGATTTAACAGCCTCCTGACAAATTGTAGGACTATTGGCCATACCCTGGGGCAGCACCACCCATTCAAATCTATCAGTAGGGCTGGCGTTATTAATAGACGGAACAGAGAAGGCAAAACATTTACAATCTCGCGGATGCAAAGGGATAGAGAAAAAACAATCTTGTATATCAATAGCTATGATTGGAATTCCCGTGGGAATTGCAGAAGCAAGAGGCAAACCCCTTTGGGGTGAGCCCCAGACCTGCATGGTTTTATTTACTGCACGGAGATCTTGAAGGAGGCGCCATTTTCCCGAGCGCTTTTTAATCACAAAGACAGGAGTATTCCATGGGCTTCGAGAATGACGAATGTGTCCCAAGGACAACTGCTCTCGGACGAGCTCTTTTAAAATTTTTAGCTTATCCCTAGGTAAAGGCCACTGTTCCACCCAGACAGGCTCATTAGAAAGCCAGCTTAAGCGGGGTGTTTGGCTATGAACAGTGGCATTTAGTATTGGGGGTGCTGAATAGACCTGGTATCACAGGAATGAGTTTTACGCTCTGCAGAGGCGTCTGTGGATATCCTAACATCAAGACATTCCAGAAGATGCCTGCCCAGTAAGTTGGTGCTAATATTAGCTACCAAAGGGCGGAAGTGTCCGGTAGAACCCTCTGGGTCTTCCCACATGAGCGAGTCTCATGTGCAAAATGCTCTGGTCATCCCTCCTATTCCATGTAAACTGGGTCCAGGGATAAGTTCCCAATCTTGGGGAACCTCTTCTTGCCTTAAAATTGTCTTTTCTGCCCCCGTGTCAATCAAAACTTTAAAAGGAATATTGCCAATCTTTACTGTCATCGAAGGGTGGCCCCATTCTAAAACAGGAGTGGTCCACAAAATCTCAGGCCCCGAATTTGTACCATTCAGGGGCGAACCATCTTTATGAAATTGGGACCAACAATCTCTCTTCCAATGAAACCCCTTACGACATTTTGGACAAACAGTATGTGGTCTCTGGCTCCCTGACTGAAAGCGGGGTTGCTCTGGCTGGAGGCGTGGTTTCCCTGACTGCAACGTGGTTTCCCCATAGTTGCAACTTATCAGGACATTGGTCACGCCAATGTCCTTGGCGACCACACTGAAAGCAGGCCCCGTTTTGCTTACGTGGGGCAACTGCATAGACCTGCGTCGTAGCGGGTGCCCCATAATTGCCTGATGTAAGTTCCTGTGTCGCTAGAATCCAATTATCTGGGTGTAGGTGTTTAAGATTAAGGCATACCTGACGGAATTGTGGTGTCATGCCTTCCCAGACAATAGAGCGCAGGAGTAGTTTGCGGACATCAGGATTATAAACCTTTCTCTCTAAGCTTCTCTTCACCCTTGAGATGAAGCTCGCCAATGACTCATCAGAGCCTTGGTGAAAAGAGTTAATGGGAGCTGATGGATCTACAACAGGTGTGGTCACCCTTTCCCATGCTTGTGTTGCACAGATGCGTACCTGTTCAAAATAACCGGTTGGAAACCTGGCTTCTGCCTGCTGAACTCCAGATTCATAAGCTCCTGCTCCAAACAAAGCATCAGAATTCCATTCTACCTGTTTGTTACTATTTTCCTGCGATTGCCTAGAGCACTCATCGCGGAAGCATGCCTGCCACTGAAGATAGAGTGGGTCTGGGAGTGCAGCACGAGCCAGATCTTTCCAGTCTTGTGGTGTATTTAAATGCTGGTAAAAACTCCTCAAGACAGACTTGGTCCATGGAGAATGCATTCCGTCCTCCCTGACTGCTTGTCTGAGTGTTCCAAATTCTGTAGAGGAATATGGCTGCCACGGCTGAGGGTTTTGTTTAGAAGGGGCCAAGTTTACTGGGAATGTGTGGATTTGGTCCGATGGCACGGGAGAGGGAGCTACAGAAGTGGAAAGTGCCGTAGAAACTGCTGTAGTGGCTGCAGGGGAGACTAAACGCATATCTACGGGGACGGAGCTCCCGGGGTGGACTGCACATAGTTTAAAATCCTTAAATGCTGAAAAAGTATCCTTTAGCTCTTGTATCTCAGCCACTAGGTCCCTTAATGGTGACGTATCAGCAGGGGGCGGGGTCAGGGATGAGGAAGCCTCAGGCAGAGCTGAAACCAGGGCGGCAGGGGCGGGGGGGGGGGGTTCAAGAACACAGAAGCTGCAGGCGGAGCTGAAACCGGGGCGGCAGGGGCGGGGGGGTTCAGGGTCGCAGAAACCTCAGGTGGAGCTAAAACCGTGGCGGCAGGGGCCGGGGGCGAGGTCAGGAAAACGGAAGCTGAAGGCGGAGCTGAAACCGGGGAGGCAGGGGCCTGGGGTTCAGGGACACAGAAACCTCAGGAGGAGCTGGAACCGGGGCGGAAGGGGGCAGGGTCAGAGGAGGAGCATCCAAACACATGTGCGTGTCTGTGGGAACGGAATTCTTGGGTTTAGCCGCTGATCGCTTAGGATGTCTAAGTCTTAAGCACATGTGATTTAACTCTCGTACCTCAGCCTCAAGGTCACTTATCCTTATGGCATACCACGTTTTACATATCTTGAAAGTGGTGACCACAGTTAAAAAAATCCAAGGGGTAGCGAAAATTAAACCGTTTATGACAGCGCGAATCTGTCCCAGGTCAAGAGATAATGACTGGGACACCTCCTCATAAAACGAGAAATTTCCCATGGTGGAGGGAAACGCAGGGCCACAGAAGTGGGCGGATGCCACTTACCTGTGTCTGGGCGGTTTCAGAGACCTCAGGCCGGGCGTGGTGTGGGTACGGAACACGATGGGCGCCAGATGTTGTTGTGGCGGTCTGGTGTCGGGCTGCACCGCGGAGAAGAGAGCGGACGTCCAGAGCAAAGGGGTACACAAATCTTTATTATAGGATGGGGGGGGGGTTTGGTTCAGACCACGTGGAGCCAGCCAGCAATGGCCGACCACGGGGGGAGAGCAGGGAGCGAGACCTCAGAGAGGGAGAGCCGAGAGCCCAGAGAGAGAGAGGGGAGGGGTGAGGGGGCTTTTTATTGGGCGACAACCAGGGGTGACATGTAGGGCCAGGATTGGTTGAAGGGGGCACTGCTAGGGTTTCACGCGGTGTAGTGAAACCTGGGGGCGGAGACTGCATCAGAATAACTCCTCAGCAACACTTCCTTCCTTCCTTCCTTCCTTTCCTTCCTTTCTTCCTCCCTCCCTCCCTTCCTCCCTTCTTCCCTTCCTTCCTTCCTTCCTTCCTTCTTTCTTTAAATAGGGCAGAGAGAAATTGAAAGAGACATAGGGACAGAGAAAGGAATACACTTAGCAATGCTTCATAGCTTATGAAGCTTTCCCCCCCTGCCATTAGGGACTAGGGGCTTGAACTTGGGTCCTTATTCATGGAAATGTGTATGTTCAACTGGGTGTGCCACCACTCAGCCCACTAGTGTTCTGTGACCAGTATGAACCCGGTGGGCTGTTGGGTGAAAGTGCCCTGTGCCACAGCAATGGACTCTTAGAAACCAGGAGCCGCTTCAAGTGTCCGCAGTGAGCTGGCCAGAGCACAGGCAAGGCAAAGCACTGGGCCTTGGCCCAGGAGGCCGTGCATCCGTCAGTGTCTCAGGGACATCTGGCCAGAGCACCAGCTCTGTGTCTCTCAAGGTTAGGCTGGTTACCGTGCGCTGGAGAAACAGAGTGTTTTCTCTTTTGTGTCTTTCCGTTTTAGTTGGGGACAGCTATTAGAACTCCCCAAGCATGTGGGGTGTGGCAGCCCTGTCTCCTCACACACATCCCCCCTCTGCCCCCACCACTACCTGCTAACCACTCTACAGCCAGACCTTTTCCCTTCCTGAGAGGAGGCAGCACCCATTCAGGCCGTCACATCAGACACCAGCAGGCTTCAAAGCTGTAGACTGCAGCACATTCTGCACAGCTCCCAGGCCTGCATCCCTACTCTGACCAGGGAGGGTTAAGGAAAGCAAACAAACAGACGCCTTCCTGGGTGAGAGCCCGAAGCTATGGTAGACTAGTCCCCAGACTTGAGAACTGCTGCTCAGGAAGCTATCACAGAGGGGAGGCAAAGACTTACCAGGAGTCAGTGATGGGAGATGTTCAGAGGGAGTCTGTCCTACCTGCCCACAGATGCATGGACAGACTGAAGGATTCACCCACAGAACAGCTCACCCCTCCCCAGAACTGAGGCATCACAAGCCCAGCCAGGGGGGAACAGTGCATGTTTGAGCATTGTCTCATTTTCCAGCTTCCTTTTTGGTGAAATATTCAGTGTGGGAAGCAGCTGTGCTTGAAAAATAATCTTCCCCATCCCTGCTAATGTCTGGAATTGTGGCGCCTCCCACAGCTTCACAGAGGGCTCTTTCCAAGCCAGCGCTTCAGCACAAAGTTTAATCCACCCCCAGAAGCCCGGCAGTGGTGGGAGTGCATGCCCAGATTGGAGGCAGACGGCTGTAGTTTTCACCAGGGTCAGAACAGGAGTGGAAGGGTGATGTTTTTCATTCAGCACCAAATGGAGAAACAAACTTACTTTTAGAACCACATTCGGTGAAAACTGGGAATCTTCTCATGCTAGACTCCACTGTGTGATGACAGTGAAAACATGGTCAGCCTTACCATGCAGACATGAGCCCGGTCTCCAATGCAAGAGAGAAGTGTGTTCCCGAATATGGAAGATGGGACGCTCACCTGCCCTGTTTCCAGGGCAGACTCACCTATGCCCCCTCTGTGTGGCCCTTGAAAAGTCAATCGCCTCTCCAAAATATCGATGGATGGATGGATGGATGGATGGATGGATGGATGGATGGATGGATGGATGGATACATGGGTAGATAAATGGATGAATGAATTCATGGGTGGATGGATAAGTAAATACATATGGGTGGATGGTTGGGAGATCTCAATTAATCACTAATCTTCATCTCAACATAATTGAATCTTTACTGATAGCAGTGTTAATTCAGAGATGTCCACTTCGTTCCCCCATCTCCATTCGATCTGCTTACCTGTCTCTGTCTTTTTTCACTAGTGATTTAATATTGATTTACAAAATGACAAGAAAACAGGGCTATAACACCCCTTTCCCACCACCATAGTTCTGTGTCCCTATTTACTCCACTGTAAACTATAGTGGTTCTGTAGATAGGGGTTGACTATTATTTCTCTAACTGTCTTTATTTATGTGCATTTGCCCATTTTTTCTATGGTCTTTCCTTTCCTTCCTAAGTCACACCTACACCCATTGCTACTTCTGAATGCCCTCTCTGGGTCTTGGGGTCTTGATGGAGTTGGAGTTCAAGCTCTGAACTCACTCTGTCTCTTTCCGATCTACCAATCTATCGCACAGCGCTTCTACCTTCTTCCTTCCAGTGCATGCGGAGGTCTCCATCTCCTGACGGTCTTATCTCACGGGAACTGACTACTCATTTTTCCTTGTGCACATCAAGATGAAGGAGGATTCTTTTCCTCTACAGACTGACTGAAAATAAGCACTCTCTATTAGCTCTTGCAAATATGTACTTAGCAGCTTACATTTCTGAGTTGGAAAGTCTTTGAGATGCACCAAACCTCATGGTGTATGGTTCATGTAAGGGGAAGCACTGTGTATGGTACATGTAAGTGAGAACACAAGACACACTTCAGACTTGCAGGTAGCTCTGCTTTCATCTGGAAGAACTGCAAGGAGAATACTTCGAGGGGCTTGAGCCAGCATCCCTCTATAGACTGTGAGCTGACATCATTAGGCATTGATTTCCTGCTGCTTTCATAAAACATCGACTGATAGAACACCCGGCAGAGACTTCTGGGGGGGTGGGTAACGCACAAACCAGCTGCTTTCTCTGCAGGGTCCCGGGATTCGGAAGTCATTTCCCACTCACCCAGACCTTGAGGGTGGTTCTTCTCTGGAATCTCTGCTTTGCAGAGGACCATCCCTGATGGCTCAGCTCCTCAGGAGCTTGCCAGTGCTCTATGAACCTCCTGTGCTCTGGAGACAATGGCTTTGCAGCAGAGTGTGAGGGGGTCACTCTGCATCTGAAGAGTAGTAGTCTGCTATGACAGGATGTGGGTGCTGTGTGGTAATCGGCCCTCCTTCAGGGCACTGCTTGGGCCTGCTGCAGAGTTCAGATACGGAATCATGTTTTTATTCCCAGTCAGTTCATTGCATGGGTCTGATGCCAAGCCTTTTCTTCCCTCATCCTCAGACAAAATCGGGGCTTTTCTCAGGGTTTGGAAAAGCTACCAGTTTAGGGGCCAGGCAGTAGCGCACCTGGTTAAACGCTCACATTAAAGTGTGCAAGGACCCAGGTTCAAGCCCCGGTCCCCACCTGTAGGGGGAAGCTTCACGAGTGGTGAAGCAAGTGTCTCTCTGTCTCTCTCCTTCTTTATCTCCCCCTCCCCTCTCAATTTCTCTCTGTCTTTATCCAATAGTAAATATATATATATATATATATATATATATATATATATATATATATATTACCAGCTTAACACCAGTGCCTTACGGGACCTCTAATAATCCTCTCACCAACCCTTGATTAGCCAAAAGCTATCTTCCCTAAGCGTTCTACCAGAAGCTTTAAGGTATTTGAAACATCCAATGAAATAAGACTGAGTAGTCATTTACAGAGCATACTAAGACTTCTGCTAGACTCCTGTTGGAAAGAAGTAATGGAGTAAATATTGCCTTCTCTCATATAATTCTGTGGGAAGCCACTTCCCTGTCCAGCTGAGAATCTTCTCTGCGAGTTCTGTCTAGCATCACCAAATAAACGCTGCCCTTAGCAAGTTGTGGTCTATATACACAATGGAATACTACTCAGCTGTAAAAAATGGTGATGTCATTGTTTTCAGCCGATCTTGGATGGACCTTGAAAAAATCATGCTGAGTAAAATAAGTCAGAAACAGAAGGATGAATATGGGATGATCTCACTCTCAGGCTGAAGTTGAAAAACAAGATCAGAAAAGAAAACACAAGTAGAACCTGAAATGGAATTGGCGTATTGCACCAAAGTAAAAGACTCTGGGGTGGGTGGGTGGGGAGAATACAGGTCCAAGAAGGATGACAGAGGACCTAGTGGGGGTTGTATTGTTATATGGGAAACTGGGGAATGTTATGCATGTATAAACTATTGTACTTACTGTTGAATGTAAAACATTAATTCCCCAATCAAAAAATAGAAAAAATATAAATTAATAAATAAATAAACACTGCACTTAGTGAAACCAAGAGCTCACAAGGTTCCTGTGAAGCACACGGCTCTCTCCACTCCCGAGAGTCCTTCCCTACCTGCTAATTTCTTCTTATTTTATGTTTGTGATTTAAAATTATTAAATTTGAAGTCGGATTACAGTTTTTTATATCTTATTTGTGATTTAATATCGACTTACAGAATTAAGAAATAACAAGGTTATAGTTCCACACCATTCCTGTCGCCAGATTTCTGTGTCCCCATTCCCTCCATTGGAGAGTGAAGTAGTTCTTCCAAGGTCACAGATATGGGTTGACTATTATTTCTATAACTATATATGTGTGTGTGTTTTTATATATTTGCCCATTTGCCTTCTCTTCCTTTCTAAATCACCTGTTCTGAGAGTCCTGTTTTTCCTCTTCTCTCTCTGGGTGCTGAGGGAATTGGAGTTCAGAGTCCTCTAGTCATCTTCCCCTAACATTTCTCTCCCTTTAGGAGTATGGACCAAAATTCTTTATGGGGTGCAGAAGGTGCCCATCCTTTAAATTCTATAACATTTAAAGACTTTCTGTGGGGCTGGGCAGTAGCACACTTAATTAAGCATACATGGTACTAAGCACGAGGATCAGTGCAAGGACCTGGGTTCAAGCCCCACACCCCAGCAGTGAAGTAGGTCTGCAGGTGTCTATATTTCTCTCCCTCCCTTCCCCCTTCAATTTCTCTCTGTCCTATTGAATAAAAAGAAAGAAAAGAAAAGCCTCTGGGAGTGGTAGATTCATAGCACCAGCACCAAGCCCCAGTGATAACCCTAGAGGGGGGGGGGAGAGAGAGAGAGAGAGAGAGAGAGGGAGAGAAGAAAAGAGAAGAGGAGGGGAGGGGAGGGAGGGGAGGGGAGGGAGGAGAGAAAAATCATTTCTAACACTCTGTGCACATCTTTCTTCATGTTTTCTCCTTCCTTTTTCTCTGTGCTGCCACAGTACCAGTCCTGTGTTCACCTGAGCCATGAAGTTAGCAGGTATCTGCTCTCCACACAGAAGAGCCATCCTTCCTCTGGCCTTGTGTTGCTTTGGCTCGTTTGTTGCACAAGCGCGTGCGGCGTGCCACCCTCCTTTCTGACTTTCGGACTGACTGGCTGAGGGATGATAGTGCTTATGTTTTCTTCCTCTTTGCTTTCTGTGCACCCTGGATGCATCCAGTTCAAGTTTCAGTGCTCAGTGACTATGTGACAGGTCATCTGTGGGTTGCCACCATACTGCTGAGCCTGCAGGTGCACGGGCCTGCACGATGCTTGTGTGCCAACTGGACATAGGCCCTTCAAGGGACCTTTTACTCAAATGACGTACAGCCTGCAAAATGTAGAGGACTTGTTGACACCCCCTCATTTCTCTTCCAAGCAAAATGCAGTGCATCTGTGAGTTTAAAATTCCTCTGTGAGTCTGGAAGATAACTCACCTGGTAGAGCAGGCACCTTCCTGGGTTTGAGTCCCAGCACCACATGAAAGGACCATGGACAGCATAGAGATGGAAGCATGGTGCTGTGGTCTCCTCTTTCTCATTCTCCTCTCTCTCTTTCTATTTCTCCTAAAGAGTAGGACTATGGAAAATAGCACAGTGGTTACACAAAAGCCTCTCATTCCTGAAACTCCAAGGCCCCAGGTACAGCCCCTTACCCAGGACCAGGTTACATGCTATGCAGGTTCATGAGTGACATATGAATTCCCCAGGACACATCAAATCCTGATATCCTAGTTTATTTGGGTGTCTTGGCCAAGTCCTCCTCAAGCAGGAATGTGTGTACCCACAACATGGATTCTTTCCACAGTTACCACCAGACCCCCAGACACACTTCACTGTGGAATTACTTCTTTTCTGGAGGAAACCTTGGTCATATCACGTCACCCAGTTATTTGATCCAGCAGCCATGGTGCCTTGTATTTTCATGCAATAATGTCTCCCCCTGAGAGATAAAACCAGGCCTCCAGTTTTAAGAGAGAGAGAAAAAAAAAAGATTTCCAAAATGGCTCATATCATCTGCATCCCGTTACAGATATAAAACCAAAATAACATTGTTTCAAAGATGTTAAGTGTGATGAATAGGAAACTATTCCTCTCAGCCAAACAAATTAGACTCTCTTCCCAAAGCGGTAGATGCCATTGTAGTCTTTTCAAAGCAAATCTGTCCCTGAAAATCTCTAAAGTTCTCAGCCCTAATGCTTCAAATTTCACTACTGTTTCTCTCCCTTTATGGCATGTAGAACTTTTTTTTTAATCCCTGTAGCTCCTATTCATATCCATTCTGAAAGTTTTAATTTACTCTAACCATGGCAATGTTTAATAAGAGCTCTTCTCAACAGGAAATGGAACTATTATAGTGATGAACTTCTATCCCCTGGTTATTAAAGAAATCTGTTTTTATCTTGCTGATTCTTTTCAACGTATTGTAATGCTTGGAATAACCAGTATGGTTGGGTTTCATATAGCAAGAGAGAGAAAGAGAGAGAGAGAGAGGAGAAGCAAACAAGTATGCAATAATGGCACTTTTAATGAGAATTCTTTAGGGCTTTGACCAAGCAGATACAAAATAACTTAGCTGTGACAGTAGCTTAAGCAAATGACTCACAGCGTCATACTGTTAAGGATGTCGCAATATTCCCAAGATTGTAACGCTGCCTCTTATAGATGTGTAGAGTCAATGTTATAACTTTCGCCATTAGTTGCTAAGAAACAAATTACAATGGCTGCTCCGGATTCTTTAGCATGTTAGCCTGGTAATACCTAGGAGTGTAATGTGTTTCCTTCAGACGATTAAATGATCAGCCAAGTAATTGTTTACAATATAAGTGGCAATGAAAGAATTTTCAGATGAGTGGTTGACCAAGTTGTGGTATATATACACAATGGAATACTACTCAGCTGTAAAAAATGGTGACTTCACCGTTTTCAGCCGATCTTGGATGGACCTTGAAAAAATCATGTTCAGTGAAATAAGTCAGAAACAGAAGGATGAATATGGGATGATCTCACTCTCAGGCCGAAGTTGAAAAACAAGATTAGAAAAGAAAACACAAGTCGAACCTGAAATGGAATTGGAGTATTACACCAAAGTAAAAGACTCTGGGGTGGGTGGGTGGGTGGGGAGAATACAGGTCCATGAAAAATGATGAATTAAATAGTGGGGGTTGTATTGCTAAATGGGAATCTGGGGAATGTTATGCATGTTAAAAAAAAAAAAAAAAAAGGAACAAAGCTCCCTTCAATGCAGTTGGTGCTGGATTTGAAAAAAAAAAAAAAAAGAAAGAAAGAATTTTCCAAAAGGCGGGTCCTGTTGTGATGGCTGTATCTCTGGGGGAGTGACTCCATTTGACATCACCATGTTGACGTGATAAACAATGCGTTTCTTTTCTTTCCTGGAAATTGGGTATTCAATAGATCTAAGTTTTACTATGTTTGAGTGATTATGTTGGGAGGAAAGAGACAGCTGAGAGTAGAGGTTGAAGACTTCTCAGAGTTCCTCTGGGAGTTTTCTGTTAGCAAGAAAAGGGGGTAACTTCAGTCCTTTGACTTGCTGTAGCCCTGCGTGTTTCCTTCTCCTTTAACTTACCTTGCGTGGAACTTGAAGGAATCTTATTGAGTGAGATCAGCCAGAAGGAGAAAGATGAATACCAGATGATCTCATTTACAGCTGGAACTTGAGAAACTAGGAAGGAGAGGGCAGAACCGCAGTTTGTCTCCAAGCTTGCCTGTACTCCTTAAATCCTTTGCTCCATGTGATGAGACAGCAGCCATGATGGTATCATACATGATCAGACCACTTTCTCCAGGCTTCTTGAAGCACAAGTATCCTTCCTTGTGAAGTATTTGATGATTTTAATGACCTCTTACCATTCCCAGGCCAGGTGAAGTCATGTTTTTTGGACTTGCACTTCAATGCCAGCATAGCTCAAGATACTAGATAGGGACTCTTGGAGGCAGGGAAAAATGAGGGGTGATTCACCCCAAGTCTCCAAGAAATATACATGGAACACTGTGCTTACGTTGGGATGCAGAGGCCCCAGTTAGTTATCAAATCAGACAAAATCGAATGTCAGAAACCACATGAGAAGCAAAGGTGCTTTCAAATCTTCATTCCAGTGAGCTCAGACATGCTGAGCTCAGTAAATACCATTTATATTCTTTGCCCTGCTATAGTCTTCAAAGTTCTGCCCACGAGTGAGATCATCCCATATACATCATTCTTTTTCTGGCTTATCTCACTTAACATGATTCCTTCAAGCTCCAGCCAAGATGAGGCGAAGAAGACGACTTCAAGGAAAAATTAACAAAACCATAGGGTAGGAGGGGTACAACTACACACAATTCCCACCACCCATTCTCCATATCCCACCTCCTCCCCTGATAGCTTTCCCATTCTCTATCCCTCTAGGAGTATGGACCCAGGGTCATTGTGGGTTGCAGAAGGTAGAAGGTCTGGCTTCTGTAATTGCTTCCCCGCTGAACATGGGCACTGACTGGTCGGTCCATACTCCCAGTCTGCTTCTCTCTTTCCCTAGTAGGATGAGGCTCTGGGGAAGCGGAGCTCCAGGACACATTGGTGGGGTCTTCAGTCCAGGGAAGCCTGGCCGGCATCCTGATGGCATCTGGAACCTGGTGGCTGAAAAGATAGTTAACATCCAAAGCCAAACAAATTGTCGAGCAATCTTGGACCCAAAGGTTGGAATAGTGGAGAGTTCAGTTTTTGTTGTATTTTGTTGTCTGTAACAGCTGAGTAATATACATCTCAACTTTCTTAGCCACTCTTCTATTGTTGGAAACCTAGGTTGCTTCCAAATTTGGACTGTTACAAATTGTGCTGCTTGAGCTGCCCTAGGTCTTGGATCCATCTGCTATCCATGTTGGAGTTTACTGAGCATGTTCAAATACAAGCCTTCCTCAAAATGCTGTAGGGAAAAATCAGTCAGCAGAGTACATGCCTTAGAAATGTACAGAACCCTGACTTCAAGCCCAAGCACCAGAGATAGCACAGGAAAAAGATATAATGGGTGTATAGAAAAAGATATAATAGTAGTGTGCCTTCTCTCCTCTCTGTCTCCTCCTCTCTATTTGGAATGAAATAGTTGGCCTGTGAGTGGGGGGATCACGCTTTCACATGGTCCTGGAAATACATGAAAGGTATAAATGAAAGAAGGAAAGGAAGAACAATAGGAGGGAGGTGAGGAGGAAGAGTTCTCAAAGGAAGATGTAGCTAATCCCATTTACCAGAGGAGAAAACTGACCTTCAGGGCAATGGAGGTGTTTGCCTAGTGCCTGCGGAAGGAATGTAGAGCTTTAAACCAGCAGGTGCATCCCAGGCCAGCTCTACCCCTCCCCTCACACACTCACTATTAACTGCTGCTTCCCTGTTTTGTTTCCAGTCTGATGTCCTGAGGATCCTGCCTGTGAGTCCTAGAACCCCAGACCAGAACCCACGGGTCACTTCACTGGGGCACTGACATATTTGCACAGGTGCATCCCAGCCCAGAAGGGGCTGACAGATGGCTCAGCCCGAGGGATGACAGAGCCCTGGCCTTCTCTGTCCGTGAAGAGAACGGCAGTGCCCTAAGAAGGCACATGGATCCTTGCCCTTCCTTTTCCTTCATCTGCAGAGTGAGAAGGTTCTAGTGGCATCACCATTTCTAAACCCCCTTCTGCCTGAAAGCATCGTCAGTATACATGTGAGCTGATCACAGTGTTTCCTTCAGGCTGATGCAAATGGTATCTGTGAGATGATGAGCCAGAGGAATTCACCATTCCCCCCAACAGACACACACACATACACACACACACACACACACACACACACACACACATACACACATCACATCACATCATCATCATCATCTGTGGTTATTTAGCTGCAGGTAACACAAACTTGTATAATGTCCATTGCCTTATAGCATAAGGATAAAATGAAATTGGACGGTGAATCAGTCTCTGAAATGACTCAGAGACCTAGCTAGGACAATCTCATCACATTAAGACGTTTAAAGTAGTCAGTCAGCTGCATGTGTGGAAGAAGTCCTGATAGGATCATTCTGAAATGCCATTATTTGGCTAATTATTCTCCTCAATCTTTTGGAGAATACACTTTATCTTTTGAGATTCTTTTCCAATTAAATTGTAATCCCATATAAAACTTCTATTGGAAAGGTCACATGAGAAAGCATTCATCCTCAAACACGCTAAGAAATATTCATTAGGATGTCAACCCTTAAAATGAAACACCCATTAGACTTAGTAACCAGAGAGGTTTTGTGAAAAAGGTTCGTTTGACTAACTCTCAGCTGCTTTTTTGGCAGCCCAGAGCCAGCAGGAGAAAGGGATCTGTGCTGCCTTATGAAATGACAAGAGCAGGCCAGGAGAGTACACAAATTACCATGAGCTAGGGCCCAGGTTCAAGCCCCTAGCCACCACATAAAGATACCTGCAGGAGGGAAGCTTCACAAAGCAGTGGAGTGGTGCTGTGGTGTCTCTCTCTCCCTTTCTGTCTCTAACCTTCAGGTTAAAAGACAAAAGACATCCTCCAGGAACGGTGGAGTCATATAAACACTCAGCTCTAACAACAGCACTATTGGCAAGAAAGAGAAATAACAACAAACAATTCCTTTTGGAATCTGTGACTCCTAGATAAATTGGTCCCTGTAGAATTCCATTTATCCATTTGAAAAGTGGGGAAATGTTCTGATTCAACCCATTCTACACTTTTTCCTTTGGATGATTTTTTATAAAGAATTCCCCAGCACATAAACCAGGTGGATTTTTACCAGGTGTGAGGTTGCATTAATCTGGTCTAACTGATACTGACCCAAAATCCAGAAGGGATCTGTCTGTTTGATGGAATTGTCCCAGGGTTCTAGGGTCTGGCTGTGGAGGGTCATGCCTCAACTCCTCTTACAAGGATAAGTCTCTCAAGGGTCCTTCTATAGATATGTTTCTTATATCTGCAGAATCATTGTAATGATGGCGGTAATGGTGATGATTATAGTGGTGATGGTGGTGATGGCTATCATGGTGGTGATGATAGTGATATTAGTAATGGTGATGATCATAGTGCTGATGATAGTGGTGGTGCTGACAGTGATGTTGGTGGTGATGATAATCATAGTGGTGATGGTGGTGCTGGGGATGATCATAGTGCTGATGATAGAGTTGATGGTGATGATCATAGTGGTGATGGTGGTTGATGGTGGTGATCATAGTGGTGATGGTGATGATGATCATAGTGCTGATGATAGAAGTGATGGTGATGATCCTAGTGGTGATGGTGGTGATGATCATAGTGGTGATGGTGGTGGTGATCATAGTGCTGATGATGGTGGTGATGGTGATGATCATAGTGGTGATGGTGGTAATGATCATAGTGCTGATGATAGTGGTGATGGTGATGATCATAGTGCTTATGATGGTGGTGATGGAGATGATCATAGTGGTGATGGTGGTGATGATCATAGTGGTGATGATAAAGGTGATGGTGATGATCATAGTGGTGATGGTGGTGATGATCATAGTGTTGATGATGGTGGTGATGGTGATGATCATAGTGCTGATGGTGGTGGTTCTGGAGATGAGAATGACATGGATGATGATGGTTATGATAGCAGTGATGATGATAATGGCTTAATGGTGATGGTGGTGGTGATGATCATAGTGGTGATGGTGGTGATGGTTGTCATGGTAGTGATGATAGTAATATTTTTTTGCTCTCTCACCTCCTTTCTTACCAAAGGCATTCATCTATGGGTAGAGGACCTTCCCAGAAATCCAGTAGATCCTCTTTCCTGGAGATTTTAATTATAGTTACAAGGGTCACTCACTCATTCTGGGAGTTGAGATGTGAACAATGTTGCTGACACTTGCCCACTAGACCTGATGTTCAAGCATTCCTATGATCTCTCCATGTGAGTTCTGATAGGAATCTTTGTCCTGAGTTCCAATTACATAAGACTATAGAGATTTCTTCTTTAGAACATATATATATTACAATCCTTATCCTGGAGTCACTGAGCACCCACAATACCTTTAGCTTAATAGAAATAACAAGAAGGTCTGAGGGGTGGCACACCCATTAGCGTAAAGATTTTATCATGTGAAAAGACCCAAGTGCAAGCCCTGGTTCTCACCTATAGGAGGGAACCTTCAAGAGTGATGAAGAAGTACTGCTGGTACCTCTCTCCTCCTTCTCTCTGTCTTTATCTCTCTATCTCTTACCCTCTATCAAAGAAAAAGGAGTGGGCCCTCCTCAGTCGCTATCGAACAGGCCATGGCCAGTGCGCCGCTCTGTTCCATCGCTGGGGAGCCAGAGACAACCCGAACTGCCCCTGCGGCTCCAGACAGACTATGACCCACATAGTCAACGACTGCCACCTCTCCAGATTCAAAGGAGGTCTCGAAACTTTACATCAGGCTCAACCTGACGCTGTTGACTGGCTACGGAAGAAGGGCAAACGCTAGAAGAAGAAGAAGAAGAAGAAGAAGAAGAAGAAGAAGAAGAAGAAGAAGAAGAAGAAGAAGAGGAAGAGGAAGAGGAAGAGGAAGAGGAAGAGGAAGAGGAAGAGGAAGAAGAAGAAGAAGAAAGAAAAAGGAAACATTTAACCTTTAATCAAATCAAACCCCCAGTGATAACCATGGTGTCAAGTAAAGAGAGAAAGAAAGGGAGAGAGGAAGAGGGAAGAATGAAAGAAGGAATGAAAGATGCAAGAAGGAAGGGATAAGGAAGGAGAGAGAGAAAAAAAATCTTCCTGAATATAATCTTTGTTTTTAGTTTTGAATGCTCTTAATGTTGCTTGTTTGCAGCTGACTGTGTTCTAATTCTGGCTGTGAGCTTCCTAAGCAAAAATGTTGGAAAGCCAATTGAATTAGCAAACGCACTTGGATTCTGGTAGCATTATTCGGCTAAATGTAGAAGTCCTTTCATGAAGTGAGTTACACTAAAAAGCACCTGTCACAACCAGTGCCATTGTCTGAAAACTCAGGTCTCATGTAAAAGAAGCTTTTGTTTGGACTCTGTCTCCTCCCTTTTATGAGTGGGAGAGAGAGATGAGGAGGAGAGAGAAAAATGGAGAGACACAGAGAGAAAGAGATCCTTAGTTTATTCTCTTAGATTGTAAAGCAAGTATAGCTCTAACTTCCACGAAGTCCATATAGGGTTCTGTGTCTCTACATGTTTAAGGCATGGGTTCAAGAATGCTGTTGCTATAGGGACCCTCTCTATTTTAAATTTAAAAAAAGATAGCAAAACCTCTGTCACACCATGAGACCTGACAAATGACATGAGACCTGTCACCTCCTTGGGGGAGCATTAGTGTTTCCATTACAATGGGCAAGGTGCAGCAAGTTCAGTCACTGAATTCTGTCCCCATTACAGGCAGTGAACTGAAGAACATGAACCTGGCACACGATGTTGTAAGCAGGATGCTGGAGCCCAAGTGGAGAAAAATGACAGTTAAATTCACTCCTGACTCCTAGAACATTTCTGCTTGTGTCTCTGGAGCTTGGAGAAGGCTGTTTAGTCCCCATATCTATTCATCAAGCCTATTAATCCCAGTCATTATCCTAGAAGACCTTGTCAGATAAGGTCCAGAAGCAGGTGTTAAGACCACACAACACAACCGATGAATGACAGTGTTTCAACATCTCAAGTGTTTGACTTAGTTCCATTTGTGGTTTAGGAAGGGAATTTTTGGTTTGGGTTTGGGGCCATCAATTACTGATCACTGTCTTCATGGAAAATGATGTGGAGGGTGGTATAATCAAAGACAGTTGCCAGGATGGAAAACCTTGGTGATTTTTGATTTCAGTTCTCCGTCATTAATCTCCAAGGAACCTTTGCAACAGTCCTTCCTTCCTTCCTTCCTTCCTTCCTTCCTTCCTTCCTTCCTTCCTTCCTTTCTTTCTTTCTTCCTTTTACATCTGTAACCCCAGGGGCCTATGGAACATGCCGTAATATTGCTTCTTTCCTTGTCTTTTATTTATTTATATTTGATTTAAATTTTTATTTTATTAGTGATTTCATAATGATCAATAAGATTGTGGGATAAGAGAGGTTCAATTCCATACGTGCCTTTCATTTTGTTAAATCAGCACCTGGAAATGAGCCTCATGCATGCGTGACACCACTGACTGGCCTCCCCAGCCCAATTTTTTTCAGTAGAGAGAGGAGGGTTAGAAAAAACAGTAAAAAGAGAAAAGACACCACAGTACCATTCCACTATTCATCATCCTTGGAGCAGTCATCATCCTGGTCCTACCCACAGTGCTCCCGTTGGGATGCTGGAACTGGGACCCAGGGCCTCCCACACAGCGAGACATAGCCTATCAGATGAGCCATCTTCCGGGACTGATAGTATTGCTTCTCACTGATCTCTCTCAGGAGTGCGCAACCTGTCACAGCTGCCCTGTTTCCCAACCTGCCCAGTTTGCATTGCCTCTCTGCCATCACCCCACTGGTGTGAGAAGCAGGGAGAGCCACAGAAAGACAGCTGTCACTACCTGCCATACTCACAGTCACCCTGTGATCAGCAAGGACAGGAAGCAGGTTCCTGCAGAGACTCAGACTCAAGGAAGCCAGGACTCATAAGTGACGTCACTCATATGACATGGAGGGATGTGCTCCATCACCAAGGCAAACACGGAACTCAAGTGGACACCTGCCCCTCCCCTAGGGGCGTCCAGCTGGATGGCTGTAGCAAATGAGAACACACAGGGCCACGCTTTTTGTTGCTGTGTGTGTCATTAAATTGGCAGCCAAGGCCCATGGGACATCCTTTACACCCATCATCCTGTCACCCCCTTCTCATAATTTGGAACAAATGGTGAGAGGCTGTAAGAGAGTTCATCCAGCAGAGCTTTACCAAGGCCCCAGAGTAAGGCCCAGTGCCACATAGGAACACTGCAGCACCTGAGGAAGCTCCATGGGAAGTAGAAGTAGAGCAGTGCTGTGGTATCTCTCACCTTTCTTCTCTACTTTTTTTCTCCCCAAAGAATGAAAAAATTTTTAGCAGGCATGGTAGAATCACTTTGTCCTACCAAAATATAATAATGATTATTTAAAGCATTTTAGAAAATGTAGACATGAAAACCTAGGCTGTATTTTGCTGATTCCGAGCCTCAGAGTGGAGTTAGTCATCACCGAGCAGCTCAGCCCCTGGGAATAGTGTCTGGAGCCCAGCCCTCAGCAGGAGGTGCCAGCACCAAGTCTCTCACACCCGTTCTCAGCAGATTCTTGGGCCACGGCTTCTGAGAGTCACAGAAACAGCTCTCGGCCCTGTGCTCTGCAGCCTCCAGGCTCCTTGCAGTATTGCACATGGGCATATGGGACAGGAAGAAGGAACACTCCAGGCCATCTGATGCCCCCAACCCTCACAGGAAGCCGCACTCATCAGCCACTGTAGACATGTCGCTAGACACATGGGTGGGGATGCTCTCAGACTGCCTGGGGCTCTGCTCTCTGTCTGCCGCCGGCAGGCACTCAGCTAGACCGCTGGCCTTTTTGGAGGTGGCAGTAAACATGCTGGAGTCCTAGGGAATCCTGAGATGCCACGGTTCCCTCGCTGCCTCCACACCTGAGTAGCATCCACACTGCCTTCTGGAAGCTGGATGACATCTTGCTAGTCTCGGTAGGAATCCTCAAACTCATTGCTGCATTGAAGTCATTAAAGTGTGGGACACGGGTCAGTATTTCCTAAATATCGTCCTCATAAGTAAGTCATCTAAATCGGGCAGGTTAGATATAAAATTCAAAATTGGCAAGCTGGTATTTTGGTTTTACACCCAGATCAACAGCTAGAATCGACTTGGGATAGTTTGAGGACTCTGTGTTTGTGTTCTGGGTTTTTATTTTTTATTTTTTGACACCAAGTATATTTTTGACACTAGGAACTCTGCCTTCATGATTTCACTGCTCCCACTTATCCCTTTGGTCATTTTATGTGATTGAGGACAAGAGGGAGAGAGAAAGAGAGAGAGGAAGAAGGAGAGACCCCTGCAGCACTGCTGCACCTCTCACAAGTCTTTCCTACTGAGATTAGCAGGACATCCAACTTTCCTCCTGAAGGAGGGGACCAGGGGCTTGAATCCACATTCTCCTGCTGGCTCCCATGTATGCTCTACCTGGAATGACACCACCTGGTCTTGCATTAGAGATTTTGGACTGGGAGGCATTGGGATGGTGAAGGACCCCTACCTTTTCCCAACCGTCTTGGTTCACACAGGCGTCCCCTCTCTCTAAGTTCTGCTCAAGAGGGCACCTTTGTGTTCAGGCTCCCTGCTGCCCCGTCAGTCTCTTGCCTTCTCTAAAACACCTTGGTGGAGCCCCATCTGTGTGTGTATGCGGTTTTCTTTTTCTTTTCTTTCTTTCTTTTTTTTTTTTTTTTTGCCTACTTTTCTGCCTAGGTGGCCCTTCCATGGAAGAGGGAAGCTTTCTATATGTTCTGTGACGTAGGTCAAAGGCATCATATCTGACTCTTGGTAGTCTTGTCCTCATTAGAGTAGCAGACGGGACGTGGACTTTTGGTTTAAATTTGTTTTGGTGACCAAAAATGTACAGACACTGCAAAAACTACTAGATTTCTATCAAATTTGCTTGCTGATGAAGTAATTTTTAAAAGTGTCTTACTGATTTACTGGATAGAGACAGAGAGAAATCAAGAGGG
Organism: Erinaceus europaeus; assembly: GCF_950295315.1. Classification (NCBI taxonomy): domain Eukaryota; kingdom Metazoa; phylum Chordata; class Mammalia; order Eulipotyphla; family Erinaceidae; genus Erinaceus; species Erinaceus europaeus. Next base: position 5,982,598 of record NC_080182.1, on the reverse strand, counting down.
AAAGGAGAGACAGGGAGAGAGAAAGAGACACCTGCAGACCTGATTCACCGCTTGCAAATCTTTCCCCCAGCAGGTGAGGGACTGGGGTCTCAAACCTGGGCCCTTATATATTGTATGTAAAATGTGCACTCTAACCAGTGCACCACCATCCAGCCTGAAGTAGTTATTACTGTTATTTATAACACCTAGTTTCTATGTGTTCATCACTGCAGAATATTTAGACAACTCTATCTTAATTATTTGAAATTTACTTTTCTAGTGCTTTCAGTCTTTTGAATCTCAGACACAGCTGGAGGGAGAACGGTGGTTTTTTTTTTTTTTTTTTTTTTTTTCTCTCACTGCAGGATTGTTGCTCAGTGTGCTCTTGACACCTAAGACTTGGGAAGATTGGTTTATGTTTGTTTTCTGCTTAAATTAGCTCCAAGTACATCTCAATGAGGTTATGTCCTTGGTTTGGGACAGAAAAATTGTAGACTGAGATAAACGAGCCTCTGGCTGAAACTGAGCTGGGCAGCTTGCGCCTCCATTGATTATCACAGTCGTTGTTGGGATGGAATTGTGGGGAACTGCCTCAGAGAATCAGCCTGGAGTTTCTCTGGAAACTAGAATGTGCAGACTTGAAGAGGCTATCGGTGTTGCTGTCACGAGCTCGAGGTCTGTGAAAGTCAATCAGGCAGAATCCTTTGGTGTGCCTTCATCTAAAAATACCACTCGATCAAATTCACTCTTCACTTTTAATTCCATAGGACGGGGTTTTAATGTGCCCTTATTTTTTCTGAGGGAAAAAAAATGGAAATGAAAAGCTGGAATTTAAAAATAAAATCCATACTTAATACACAAGCTAAATATACCCCCAAATTTTTTCATTGCTCCACTAATTCAATGAAATCTAATTTAAGCTCGTTCCACGGTTCTGACTAAAGATGAATAAGTATTACTAGTTCACATTGTGTGTCAGCCTCTTTCTCGAGGACTTATCAGGAGAAATGTTAATTGCTTAAGTCCTTACATAAGAGGAGGTGTTCTTTAAAGTTTTCTGGAATAAAGATGAAATGAGAGTGGCAAATAACTGAATGTATTTTTAACTTCACCATGTGCAGATGCTAAGACCCCACCATCCTCATTCTGACTCCCTCTCTCAAAGGAGATAAGTTTCAAAAAATGCAGAACTATTCCATTGTCCCCAAGTCACCCCATGTCAAGTGCAAGTTCCTAACAGCACCCCCTGTCGCTCATAGAAGAGAATGCTTCCCCGTTTGGCGACCTCTCCCCACACTGGGAATCAGAGGCATCAGGATAATGGGTCCTAGGATGATGTCCTGATGGCCGGCCGTATCCTCATAAGAGGCATCGGTCTTTAAACGTTTGCAACTGAGCCATCAAGCATTTCGCAAGCACCACTGTTTACACAGTTCCAGGTGTCACCATTGTCTAATGGGGAGTCCACCCCCTTCTAGCTCCTTGCCCCTTGCTTCTGCACAGTCACCCACCTGCCCCTTGGGGACACCACACATCTCTAAGGCCTTGTGACTTGGTGCTGGCTTCTCTCTCTATAGCTTCTGCCTCCTCAATTCTTTTTCCCATTGAAATCTTATTTGCTTCAGGTCAAGAATGTACGTTTATTGTGTGCTTTTAAAAACATCTTTTCAAAGGTTTATGTATTATTGATTTACCTTATTTAATAGTGATAGGACAGAGAGAGAGATTGAGAGAGGAAAGGGCCAGGGAGGAGTTCATAGTACCCACCTGGGGTTATTGGTCACACTGGGCGGAGTGTAGCCTGGTGGTGTGGCAGTGTACCTGGTTGGGTGCACACCTTACCACCACATAGACCCAGGTTTGAGCCCCTGCTCCGCACCTCCCCACCTGCAGGGGTTAAGCTCCACAGTGAAGCAGGTCTGCTGGTATTTCTCTTTCTCTCCCCCCATCTCCCTTTCCCCTCTCAATTTCTATCTGTCCTATCAAATAGAATAAAAAAGGGGGAAAATGACCACCAAAAGTGGTGGATTTGTAGTGGTGGCAGAAGCCCCAGCAATAAACTTGGTGGTCATAAAACAGAAGAAGGGAGGGAGGGGAGAGATAGAGAGATAGAGAGATAGATAGATAGGGAACTATAGCTCTGTTTCACCACTCCTGACTTGCTCCCTGCAGGCAGGGACAGGGCCTTGAATCCAGGTTCTAACACATGGCAGCATTTGTGCTCAGCTGGACGCACCTGGCCCTTTTATGTTCGTTTTCCTGTGGGGGAGGGATCATTCTCCTTCTCCTCTCCAGCTCCTGCCCATGTTTTTCTGATCCAGGTCAGTGTCCTCCTCTGCCCATAAACTGAGGAAACATGAGGCCAGAGCGCTTTCTCCTGACTCTCCAGTTCTCCTGCCCTTTCTGCTGCTCTGTGGGCAATCACAGGCAGTCACTCTGGTCACAGAGAACGGAACTGAGCAGCACGGCAACTAGAATCAGACCAGATGACTGTTTGCTCAAAACTCTTTTGCCACTTTCAGTATCACTTAGAATAGGAGCTCAGTTTCTTACTGGGGTCCCCAGAGCCCCACCAGCTGGCCTCTCTCTGGATCCTGGAACCTCCTGGGCCATCCCTTTCCCTACTGCCTCCTCTGTTCCTTGCTCTCCAGCCAGAGTGGCTGCCTTGTGTCCCACAGACATGCCGGGAGTCTGTCCAGCAGCCTTTGCCTGGGCATGGAGTGATGGAGTGATGTCTCTTCTCCCCGCTGGGGTGGCTTACTCGCCTCCTGCAGATCTTTTTTTTTTTTTCCTTCTTTTTCTTTTGAATAATGCAGTCAATACCTCATGTCATTCCTGTCTGTTCCCAAGAGATGGTTTGATCATTAGAAAAGTTATCATGAATTTTAAAAAAAAAAAACCTTTGACATGCTAAAAATAATGATTGAGTTCTTGGAAAAAAGCATGACATACTTTTCTGTTATTCTATGCAAAAACGTGTCATGACTTTTGCAGTAAATTCTTAGGCAAGAAGTAGATTGGTGGTTACTGGAGTCTGGTAGTGGGGGTGGAGGCTAGAACTTTCATTTTACAACTTGAATTTTTTGGGAATGGATGTTCTGATGACTGCAGCACATTATGAACCAGTTTAATGCTACTGATTGTACTTAAAAGGTATTTAAATGGAGGCCAGGAGAAAGCCCAATGGGTAGAACAAATGCTCGGCGTCTATCCCTGACCCCATGTGGCAGCGTCTTAGATAGCACCAAGAGTCCATGGACAGGAGAGCGGTCCCCGGATGTTTCTCTGTCTCCACCTCCTCTCTGGGACTCAGTGCCAGGACTACGAATCCACCGCTCCTAGCAGCTATTTTTTCCTTTTTTAATTTTTTTTTCAGTTTATTGGACAGGACAGAGAAAGAAATTGAGTGGGGGAGGGGGAGATAGAGAGGGAGAGAGAAAAATAGACACCTGCAGATCTGCTTGACCTCTTGTGAAGTGCCCTCCCTGCAGTTGGTGGTGGGGCTCGAACCCGGGTCCTTAAGTGGGTCCTTGCACTTCATGCCATGTGTGCTTACTGGGTGTGCCACTGCCCTGCTCCCTTCACCTCCTCTCTAAGAATATGGAATTTGAAATTTTGACTTTGGGAGCCATTCAGCCATCCATGAGTACAGGAGGGCTTTGTGCATCTTCCAACACTTCACAAAGTTACACTTAAATCAGGGGGTGACAGGGTGGTGGTGATCTGTGCAGTTTAACACAAAGAAAGATCAGAGACAAATGGACACACCCCCAAGGAGTCCCTGCGAAAGACTATTTTCACTTGAAATATGAATTTAGAGGCTAGGGCTGTGAGTGAATGTCTGTCTTCCCAAAATCCAGCTGTTGAAACCCTGCTCCCTAGTGTGAAGGTATTGGGGTGCAGACTTTGGGAGTGAGAAGTGGGAACAGGAGTCAGGCTCTCCTAAGCAAAGAACTAGTTTCTTCTGCCCACTTCCCATACTCCACCTTGTACAAGCAGAATCAAGGGCAAGGCAACCATCTGCAAAGCAGGAGACAGACCACCGGACCCCAGATATGGGGCCCTGAACCTCAGGAGAGAGACCCTAATGGGTCCAGCCCCTGCTCTCAGTCCCTCAATCACTGCCCCAGAACACCTCTGCAGCATGGCTCAGGTAGAAGGCATCACCCACAGCCGTAGCCCTGGGGAGTCCAGGAGTACTTAGCATTCTTGTCCAGTGGTGCTACCATCGCTTCATTACTGAAAGCTGGCTGTTTGAATGCTGGAGACCTGTTTCCAGTTGTTTTTTTTTTTTTTTTTTTTTATTTAAGAAAGGATTAGTGAACAAAAGCATAAGGTAGGAGGGGTACAACTCCACACAATTCCCGCCACCCAATCCCCATAACCCACCCCCTCCCATGGTAGCTTTCCCATTCTCTATCCCTCTGGGAGCATGGACCCAGGGTCGTTGAGGGTTGCAGAAGGTAGAAGGTCTGGCTTCTGTAATTGCTTCCCCGCTGAGCATGGGCGTTGACTGGTCGGTCCATACCCCTGTTTCCAGTTTTTAAAATCCTTATCTAACTCTTATGTCCACGCAGCCTACGTGGAGGAGACTTCCAAGTCAGTTATCAGTAAGAAAGGGTGAACCCAGGGATGGGGAAACAGCCTAATAGTGATGCAAAAGGACTTCACACCTGAAGCTCTCAGCTCCCAGGTCCAGGCCCCCAAATCCAAAGCTAGAGTAGAGCGATGCTCTGGAGAAAGAAGGAAGGTGAAGAGGGGGGAAGGGGTGAGGGAGGGAGAGAAAGGAAGGAAGGCAAAAATAGACAGAGAGAAGGAGAAAGAAAGGGAGGGAGGGAGGGAGAGAAAGAAAGAAAGAAAGAAAGAAAGAGAGGGAGGGAAAGGAAGAGGAAGGAAAGAAAGGAAGGAAGGAAGGAAAGAAGGAATGAGGGAAAAGAAAGGAAGAAAAAAAGATAAATGAAGGAAGGAAGCCAGAAAGGAAGGAAGGAAGGACGGTAGGGAGTGAGGGAGGAGGGACAAACTCAAAGCCGGTCTGCATAGCACTTGGCAGCCTCCACCAGCTGCATGGGGCTGGCCAGGACGTGTCTTACTGCACTGCTCCACCTGTGCAGAGAGGATGAGGGGTGAAGGCCTAGTCTCTGCTGACTTCCTCTGTCATGGCTTCATGCAAACAGACTCATCCTTTTACTTGACTTGTTTTTCTGTCTTCCTCCCTCCCTTCCCTTTGTCTCTCCTTCTCTCCCTCTTTTGTTTTATGAGGAGAGACACAGACCAGAGTGCCCCTGACATATGCCAAGCCAGGGACTGAACCCAGAGCCCCAGTTTTCAGGTCCCATGAGTCTCCACTGAGCTGCCTCCTGGCCCAGCAGACACACTTTTTTGCAGCTCTGATCTACACCAAGGACACAAAAACTTGGTGGTGATGTGTTGTCTTTTTGTTCTCAGAAGTCCTCTTTCTTTTTTCTTTCTTTCTTTCTTTCTTTCTTTCTTTCTTTCTTTCTTTCTTTTCTTTTCTTTTCTTTCTCTCTTTCTTTCTCTCTCTCTCTTTCTTTCTTTCTTTTTTTAATTGGTTAGAGAAAGAAAGAAATTGAGAGGGGAGGCAGAGATAGAGAGGGAAAAAGACAGAGAGGAACCTGCTGCCCTCCTTCACCACTAGTGAAGCTCTCCCCCTGCAGGTGGGGAGTGGGGGCTTGAACCTGAATCCTTATACACTGTAATGTGTGTGCTTAACCAGGTACGCCACTGCCTGGCCCCAGAAGTCCCCTTCCTAAAGTTATCATGCAGAGTGTCCCCAGCTGTGTGTCTTTGCCTGCTTTTTGGGATGAGAGCACTGTGGCTCTCCAGAACCCTGTCTGCAGTCTTGAAACCACGACTGCCCTTGGGCAAGAACCCTTAGTCGGTGTCCCCCGGGCCATGAGTGATTCTGAGCTAGTGCTTTATCCCTTGCAGTGCATTTAAGGCACAGAGCTTGAGCTGAGGTGTAACCCAGACATAGAGTGTGGGCTGCCCATGCATGAGCCATCTGGCTTCCCTCCCAGACACCAGAAATAAAGAACAAAAGGCAGGAGCCTGAAGGCAGCCAGGCTGTGGCCTCAGCTCCTGCTTCCTCTGTGCAAAGCAGGATTCAGCAGCGCACCCGCCCTGAAGACAACCCTGCACAGACACAACCCCACCGCCTTATGTATTTGCTGGTGCCTTTATTTGCAAAACTGTAATTAAATGAGATAAAAATATATGGTTGGAGTTGCTGAAGCAACTTAAATTCGACGCAAATAACAGCTGCTCGTCATCTGGGAGTCGCATTTACCCAAAGAACTTTCCCTTATGTGCTCTGTGTTGCTAGACTCAGTCCTCACCCAGTGTCCCAAGCAATGGCTTCTACACACAGAATGAGAATGGGAGGGGAGAGGTGAGAAAGCTGTGCCCCACCCTCCACCTCACCCCCAGGACTGGACTGACCCAGTAGGTACCTCTGCTTCTTTGGTTTCCAACAGGCAGGGAGGTAACAGAGCACATGCCATTTATGAGGACCTGTGAATCTTTATAAGTCACCTCCCTCTTTGATGAATTACTTTTTTATTTTAATTGAGGGATTAAATGGTTGACAGTACAGTTGTTGGCACATGTGTGCAATTTCTCAACTCCCCACGATGGATCTCTGCAAAACACTCTCACCCCAGCTTGGTTCCTTTTCCACCACCATGCACCAGGATCCTAAAGCCCTCTCCTCTCCCCAGCTCTCTCCCTGCCCTCCTTCCCCAGAGTCCTTTGCTTTGCTGCAGTGCATCAAACCCAGTCCAGGTTTGACTTTGTGTTTCCATTTATTGCTCTTGTGTCTTAGATTCTGTCCATGAGTGAGATCATCCCATCTCCATCCTTTTCTTGCTGGCTGATTTCACTTCACTTAATCCCTTCAAGCTCCATCCATGAGGGAAGAAGGTGACTTCATTATTTCTAATCAACCCCTCTTTAAGAAGGAGTGTGTGCTCTAAGACCTTCTATTTGTTCTGAAAACAAATGCCTGCAGCATATGGTTAGAGTTCCCAGAGAGTCTGTTCACATGGTTCAGTGGCCAGTTGTGTCTTTTTCTCCTAGGCTTCTTAGGAAAATGCCTGCTTTTCTGATAGGATTAGAAATGGTGAACTGTGTGGACATCTTGCTTCTCTGACCAGAGAGTGGGTGAGGAAGTGCCTGAAGTTAAAAAAAAAAAAGGAAAAATGGCCACCTGGAGTAGTGGATATGTGATGGCCTCACTGAGCCCAGTGATAAATAACCCTTATGGCAATCTGGAAAAAAAAAAAAAAAAAGACATGGTTCACTGGATGCGTTTAAAGAACAGAAAGCAGAGTATGACAGTCCCAGCTTAAGAGGGAAGCTGCTGATGGCAAGACACAGAGTGTGGACAGGGCTTGAATTCCCACAATCCTTGGGGACCCTGAGGGTTGTTTTGTTTTGCCCTTGCCCGGGACAGATGTCTTCCTGACATCTATGGTTTACAGCCCTCCCTCTCTCTGTGCATCATGTCAGATCGCAGCCAGAGATAGAGCCTGCAGCTGCCTGGCGATGAAGACTCACGAGCCAGAGATGTTGTGGGAGGGCTGGGCTCCTAGGGAGAAAAATGCAGGTAATCATAGCTGCCCTGTCAGGGCACCTGTCTCCCCAGAAAACAAGGCCGCTCATGATACCCCGCCTCTAACCGCAGTCATCCCGAGAGTAGGAGCAGGCAGGGTGGCAGCACGTCCTTCCAGAGCACCTAGCCAGACTCCAGCATTTTAAATTGAGTTGTTCCTGGGCATCTTAAATAGCACAAAGGTCTCCATGAAATAGAGGATGTCAAAGAAACGAGGAAGGAGGAAAAGAGCCCGAAATGAGACATAAAAATAGCTTTCAGGGAAGGCACACTCTTATAAGGAAGGGCAATGTGTGGCAACCTTGATTTTCTTGTAAAGTCAAGGAAACCATTACAGAGGAGTGAGAGTCTAGGGTTCCCCTCAGTCAGGCCACTGGCAGCTGAATTATGTAGAGACTCGAGATGTGAGATTGGGGCTTGGGGGTCAGAAAGAGAGGCCGTCCTGCCCCACTAGGGAAAGATAGAAACAGGCTGGGGGTATGGATCCACATGCCAATGTCCACATTCAGCAGAGAAGCAATTACAGAAGCCAGACCTTTCCCTTTCTGCACCCCATAAAGACCTTTGGTCCATACTCCTAGAAGGATAAAGAATAGGGAAGCTTTCAATGGGGGGATGGGACACGGAACTCTGGTGGTGGGAATTATATGCAATTGTATCCCTATTATCTTACAATCTTGTTAATCATTATTAAATCACTACTGAAAGTTTTACAAATAAATAAAGAGGGGCTAGAATCATGGTCACCCTAGTGCTGGGCCAGTGATCCTGGACAGTGAGTTTTTCTATCAGATAAGATTTATTTTATTTATTTTTTTATTGGGGGAATTAATGGTTTACAGCCAACAGTAAATGCTGTTGTTGATACAAGTGTTAAATTTCTCAGTTTTCTGCAAAATACTGTCGCCCCCAGCCTAGTTCCTCCTCCACCATCATGCACCAGACCTGATAAGGAGCTGAAAGCCCCCCCACACACACCAAGTCCTTTGTTTCAGTGCAATACACCAAACCCAGTCTAAGTTCTGCTTCATGTTTGCATTTCTGCTCTTATTTCTCAACTTCTGTTCATGAGTGAGATCATCCCATATCCATCCTTCCCTTTCTGACTTATCTCACTTAACATGATTCCTTTATGCTCCATCCAAAATGAAGGGAAGAAGGTGACTTCATCATTCTTAATAGATGAATAGTATTCCATTGTGAATATAGGCAACAACTTTCTCAGCCACTCATCTGTTGTTGGACACGTGGGTTGCTTCCAGGTTTTGGCTATTACAAATTGTGCTGCTATAAGCATAGCTGTACACAGATCCTTTTTGGATGGGCGTGTTTGGTTCCTTAGAATATTTCCCCAGGAGAGCAATTGCTGGGTCATAGAGTAAGTCATTGCTAGCCTTCTGACAGTTCTCCAGATTGCTTTCAAGGAGTTGGACCAATTTCCATTCCCACCAGCAGTGCAGGAGGGTTCCTTTGTCCCCACAACCTCTCTGGTATTAGTTGTTGCTACCTTTTCTGATGTATGACATTCTCACAGGAGTGAAGTAATATATCATTGTTGTCTTTATTTGCATTTCTCTGACAATTAATGACTTGGAGCATTTTTCCATATGTTTGTTGGCCTTTTGGGTCTCTTCTTTGGAGAGAATTCTGTTCATATCCTCTCCCCATTTTTGAATTGGGTCATTTGTATTTTTGTTGCTGAGTTTGGTGATCTCTCTATATATTTTGGTTATTAATCTATTTATTTATTTTTGCCTCCAGGGTTATCATTGGGGCTTGGTGCCTGCACTATGAATCCACTTCCTAGCAGCCATGTTTTCCATTTTATTGGGCCAGACAGAGAGAAATTGAGAGGGTAGGGGAAAATAAAGTTGAGGAGACTAAGATAGACACATGTACACCTGCTTCACTGCTTTTGAAGCAAACCCCTGCAGGTGGGGAGCCAGGGGCTCGAACCGGGATCTTTGTGCTTTGCACTGTGTACACAAGCTGGTGCGCCACTGCCCAGTTCCCGGTTATTAATCTTTGTATCAGATGGGATTTCTGATCACACTGAGTTCTCAGAGATGTGAGGACTGAAGGAACATACAGAAAGTGAAGTGTTGTGTTCTCCATGGAAACTAGCAGAAACTGACCTTGTGTCTCCTTGCAAATGAGTGGCAGTGATGTCATAACCACACCACAGAAACGCCCCCCCCCCCATTTCATACATTGTTCATTATGAATTTGAAGCTCTTGGTAGGCTTTGCTGCTGGACACAAGTGGGCACTGAATAGAATGGTGAAGAGAGGGAGGGAGCGAGGGAGGGGCCCCAGTTTTCTCTGAGTGTGGGACTGTGAATAGAAAAGTTTCTCTTCATTCTTTTCTTCATCTGGTTTCTCACTGATCTCATATTTCTTTGTTTCTCCAAAAATTAGATTTTGCGTTTGTTGTCAAGACTTCACTGCCCTGAGCTGACTTTTATCAAATCAAGAAATAGAGAAAGAGAGGGAGAGACATCACAATACTGAATCACACACACCCACAGCCAGTGCTTGAGCCTAGGTCTGGTGTGTGGCAAAGCAGTTACCCTCCCAGCTAAGCTGTTTTTCTGATCCAAAGGTTACATATCCCTCTGTTTCTCTGGTGCTTAATCAAAGCTTATGCCTGAAGAGTGCACATAGCTCTTCCTTACTTGATAGGAGGCTGAAGCCTAATTGAATGAATTCACTCGTCATCATGAATTGCAAAGAAATGTGTCTGCAGCCACTTCTGGTTTGGGAATAACATTTCTGTTATTCCAGAGTGACCCCTAAAGTTTAAAAACTTCATCCAGAAGGAGTGAGACGGGTGAGGAAAAAAAAGAGGGGGGCATTTGGATAGAGAACATGGTTGAGAATCAGCTGATGGGGGTATGTTCCAGGGAGTTTTGTGTTCACTTTGAAATATCGTGTTGAGGGTTTTCACGGAGTCTTTGTCCTTTTAGCAGCCTCAGCAGAAGAAACTGTGAAAGAGCAGGGTCCTAGGTCACTTCTGTGAATGAGTCCTCTGTAAACGGGGAGTACGTGCATGCGGGAATATTAATAAGGCCTTTTGTCATCTGTATAAAATCTGCAGGAAGGTTCCCTTTTCTTCTCAGTGTCAGGCCACCTGCTCAAAGCAGATTCTGGCCTCCTTACTTTAAATAGCTAACAAACTGGGGTAACTGATGTCAGGTCTGCAGCAGAGCCAGCCAGAGAGCTTTGTTTTGCCCCTGTTTCTGTTTTGCTTTGTTTGGCTTATTTGTTGAAGAGACAAAAATGGCTGAGCAACTCAAACCTGTTTGCTGAAGACTGGATAAACAATTTCAAAAAACCTTCAGCATAAAGGAATGCCTCTCTCTCAAGATGCTCTAGCCTGTGCACAGTGTTTGTCTATGTCCACCTGATGGACAGGTCACATTTCTAACACTGTCAGTCAAGGAGTTTGATCGGGGCGTGTCCCTCTAGTGGGTCACTTCCTGCAGACAAGCCTTTGATAGCCCCAGTGGTGAGGGTAGCACCACAGATTCCTGCGGTGGGCCCAGCAAGATGCAAGGTACCTCACACGTTCCCTGAGATGGAACTCGGGGTCCAGATCCTGAAGGTAGAGGAACCCAAGTCCCATGGATGAAGTAAGTTGCCCCTCCCTAGCCCTGAACTGTTGAGGTATCTGTGCATGGAGCCCTCCTGACCTCAAAGCCACCCATAGCTCTGCCTCTTGTGGTGTTCTTTCTCCAAGACACCCAGCCCCCTGTCTGCCCTGGTTTCTTCCTTCTCCCTGACTACACAGCAGCTAAGGCCTGGCGGCGTAGAAGGTTTTGCCAGTTCAGACCAGCTGCCAGTGTGAATGTCTAGCTCCTGAGCATTCCTGTCAGCACGCCTGCCCACTACCCACATGTTCAAGGCATGGATGCATCATGTGGCTGAGTAGTCCCGGCTCTCCCTCATGCTCCCCATGCACTTCTCATAATGTTGCCATCATCACTGTGCAAATCACGCTCTGAGCAAATGTACCCCTTGAACATTTTCTCAAGCTACAATTGATTTTGTTATCGATTACTTTTTTCAAAATCCCAGGAAGCAATAGCAGAGGGAGCAGCTGTTGGTAGGTTCTTTACCTTGAGGCCACCCAGTGAGAGCATCTGGACCCAGTCCACTCAAGGTAGGAAAAAGAAGAGGCACCTATATTTTAAAAAATGTATTTACTGAGCTGGGAGGTGGCACACCTGATTAAGGGCATGCATCCCTGCCATGTGCAAGGGCTCCTTGGACTGGAGTTCAGGGCTGATACCCACCTGCTGGAGTGGCACACTTTCTGAGCAAGCAGTGAAGCAGGTCTGCAGGTGTCTGTCTTTCTCTCTCCCTCTCTATCTCCCCTCCCTTATCAATTTCTCTCTGTCCTATCAAGTATAATAGGAAAAGAAAAAGGGAAAAATGGCCACTGGGAGAGGTGGATACATAGTACTTCCCCAGCAATAGCCCTGGTGACAATAAAAAAAAAAAAAAAAAAAAAGCACAGTATAAACTGTAAATGATAACGCATTAAAAGTACACATCTCACCTGCACAGTTGATGGTGTCACTCGCCCTCTTTCTCCTGCCTCTCTGTGGAACCTGGACAAACTGAACTGTGTGAGCAGCCCTTGAACTGGCCTTCTTCAAAGGCTACTTGTGGGTATTCCCGCCCTGGTGTGGCTCAGCCTCTCCTGCAGGTCTGAACAGGCCGCTCTTCCTTCTCTACAGATTTCCTGACATTACTTCTCAGTAGGTTTCTTGGACCTTCTTGATTTTGTTTTCTCCAGACTCCAACCAAGTATTCATTATAAGATCACCTCCTTCCCAAGCCAAAATACTTACTAACTTTCCCGACAGGAGCTGCTCGAAGCTCTCCCCCCACCCCTCACCCTAGTATGCTCTGCAGTCTCAATTTCTAATGTTTTCCTATATTGAGGCTTTTGATTATTTATAGCATATTGCAGCTTTAAGACCTTCGTGCACCCTTAGTCCCCCGAGAATTTTGCCGGCTAAATCATTTCCTCCATGCTCTCAATAAGATACACATTGCAAGCACTAGAGCATATTTCCAAATCTCATTTAAAAATAGCATGCTGATATTATGTTCCATAAGAGAATAGAGGACAGTTGTTTTTGCCGAAAATATATGACAAGAGGACACATCTGCTGTAAATTGTGCATCCCTTAGCATGTAACTAGCAGGAGTATTTATGTAAGATGCTGATGAATGAAGTCGGCACAAGCATGCATAGCTGTTGATTTTTTTTTTCCAAAGTCTTTAAACACATACAGGGTTGTTGGAAAAGTCATGACACATTTTTTCCCAGAAAAACACAGTATGACTTTTCCAACAACCCAATAAGTTTCAAGTTGGGAACGGGGACAGCTTTCTGAAATGTGTATGGGCATGGGTATTCATTTCTTATTGTACATCATTTGCTCAACCACATTTTTTAAATATTTGTGTTTATTAATTCATATATATATATATATATATATATATATATATATATATATGTAAGTAGGGAGAGGGAGAGGGAGAGAGGACTGGCCAGAGAGCACTGTTCCATTCTGGCTTACAGTGCTGCTGGGGATCAAAGCCAGGAACTGAGAACCTCAGGTGAGAGCCTTCTGTGTAACCATTATGCTGCTTCCCCAGTGCTCCAACCACAGTTTTACTGATCAAGAGCTTTGAGCCAAGTGAAGTACAACCTATGTATAAGTGCCGCCTACCTACCATTGCAAAAACCAGCTTCTTAAAAACAAAAGACATGTTATTTTTCTGTATTTCATTTGTCACCAGCTTTATTTCTGGAATTCTGTACCTACAGGACTCCAGATTTCTTTGTATTATTATTATTTTATTTTATGTTTTTATATTTCAGAATTACATGTTGACAGGCTTTGAATCCACACCATTTCTACCACCAGAGTTCTGAGCCTTCACTCTCCCTATTGCACTCCACCACAGTTCCCCTAAAGTTTTAGACATGGGCCAAACATCTTCTCTACAACTATCTGTCCGCATTTATACATAGTTGCCCCTTCTTCCCCTGATTCAATCCTCTCTTTCCCTCTAAGCCACTCATGGCATCATATGACTCCATATGTCCCTCTCCTTTTCCTTCTCTCTCTCTGGGTGCTGGTGGAGCTGGAGTTCAGAGCCCCCTCTTATCTTCATCCTATCACTTCTCCCATGCTGGGAGTATAGATCAAGGTTGTTTATGGGGAGCAGAAGGTAGGAGTTCTGGCTTCTGTAGCTGCTTCTCCACTGAGCATCAGCATTGACAGGCCTATACCCCCATAAATCAATACTCCCAGCCTATTTTTTCTATCTTTCCCTAGTGGGCCAGAGCTCTAGAGACACATTGGTGAGGTCGTCTGCCCAGAGAAGTCTGGGTGGAGTCATGGTAACATCTGCAGCCTGGTGTCTAGAAGGTGGCATGACCTAAATTGAGACAAGATGGTTAATGAACAGGAACTAAAAAGTAGGATCAGAGCAGATGAGATTAGGGATTTTAGGGTAGAAGAAAGCTAGGAGAACCATTTTAGACATGTTCCTGGGCGCATACAACTATAGTAGTTTTGCTTGAGTTTGGTAGCTAGCCTGAGGTTGGATGAGAATATTGTCAGAGAGAATGGTGTCAGAGCGGAGAAAAGGGCTAGAAAGTTAGATTAGGGAAGTGAGTAGCTCCCATTCTTATAAAAAAAAAAATTTGTGGTTAAAATTAACTATTTACCTTCATCCAGAGCCTGTGTAACCTCTGAGTCCCTATTAGTCTGAGCTTATGGCTCACGGTCACATCTGAGGAACACTGCAGGCTGCACTCATTTCAGGGCCAGTTTTTTTTCAAGTGTCAGTGTGGGATACCCCCAGCCTCCCTTCAGAGAGGACTCCAGATTTCTCAGTGGAACCTTTTGTTTTTCCCTGTTTCTTTTTCTTTTTTTTTTATTATATTTATTTTATTTATTTATTCCCTTTTGTTGCCCTTGTTGTTTTATTGTTGTAGTTATTATTATTGTTGTCGTTGTTGGATAGGACAGAGAGAAATGGAGAGAGGGAGGGGAAGACAGAGAGGAGGAGAGAAAGACAGACACCTGCAGACCTGCTTCACCGCGTGTGAAGCGACTCCCCTGCAGGTGGGGAGCCGGGGTTTGAACCAGGATCCTTATGCTTTGCGCCACCTGCGCTTAGCCCGCTGCACTACAGCCCGACTCCCCCCTGTTTATTTTTCAATAGAATTTGTGTGAAAGAGAGGAAGAGAGGGAGACGGAGACTTTCAGCACTGTTCCATGTCTTGTGAATCCCCCTGCCCCCCACAGGTGAAAACCAGGGGTTTGAACCCAGGTCCTTGCACATGGTAACTTGTGTGCACTCTACCAAATGAGCCGCTAATTTATTTACTTTTTTATGAGAAAGATCAGATCCTCCCTCAGCTCTGGAATATGGTGATGGTGGGATGGATTCAGAGACCTCATGCAGGCCCTGAGCTCTACCCACCCACCACTGAACTCTCACCACCCACACAACCAACTTCTCTGTAGAGTTATTATTGATTCTCTTTGTTGAACTTCTTCCTTTGCACCTGAGTTTAAAGGAAAAAAAAACCCTTCCCATCTAATGCTGTTACATCAGGAAAAGCAAAGGAATGGATGATTGGGGATGAAATCATAACTCCCTCACAGGGCAGCCTGATGGGCAGACTGCCTGGCTTGTTCACTGGGGAGCATGGAGTTCTCTCCAAGTAGTCGCTCTGTATCTACGGCACAAGGAACCAGCCTGAACTCTCCTTTTCTCTGGCTTTTCCTGTCAGTGAGTGGGGAAACCACCATTTTGGGGCCTCCTACTGTGGCTTTGCTGAGACTTGTGTGTTTGCTTCCTACTGGCTGCTTCCCAGTGCCTGAGAGGATGCTGAAGTTGTTAGCTCACCTGCAGGTGAGGAGTGTGTAAATGGACCTTAGCCAGAGCTCCGCCAAGAGTACTGAGCACAGTGTGACCTCTGTGTACTTTGTGTGTAGGTGTAGGGTGGCTTTCACTGCAATGAACATGGTGGTGGAGCATTTGTTTCCTCTCGTGTTGTTCATATGTTTCAGGTTTCCATTGCTACCTATCATTGCCTTGCGCCAAACTTTCAGGAATAAGTCTAAACCATGGAATATTTACACCATGCATGAGGACCTGGGATCAAACCCCAATCTCCCCACCTGCAGTGAAGTGTGGGGTGGGTGGGGGGAGGAGCTTCACAAGCTGTGAAGCAGTGCTAAAGGTCTCTGCCTCTCTTTCTCTCTCTTCTGTCTCTGTCCACCTTTCCTCTCAATCTCTATCTCTTAAAAAGTAGAATACTTATGGGAATATCAGTGGGTTATTCACACACACTGTACTTTACTTTGGATTGCCTGAGTGGGTCACACCAGCCCAAGACATGCAGGCTCTCTCTGGAGGTGGGCCTGGCTGTGCTGTCCTGTGACCGTTCCATAGTCGCTAGCCTTCATCACCTGCTGCTTGGAAACTTTTTACTAAGAAGTGTGTGTGCTCCTCACCTCCCCAGGCAGATGACCTTGTCAAAATGTCCCAGAACTTCACCTCTCCAGAGCCCTACCCCCACTAGAGAAAAATAGAGACAGTCTGGGAGTATGGATCAACGGGCCCATATTTCAAGCAGAGAAGCAATTTCAGAAGCCAGAACTCCCACCTTCTCTACCCCAAAGAGAATATTGCTCCATATTCCCAAAGGAGGGGGAGGGGAAATGTTAGGAAGAAGACCAGGGGTTCCACTGGGAACTGGAATGTTAGGAAGAAGACCAGGGATTCCACTGGGAACTGGAATTTTGGGGACCAGGAACCTCTGCTTTTGCAGCATCGCCGAAAAGGAAGAGATTCTGGAGAACACCTGAGGAAGTCAGGCACTATTTCTCTTATCCTAGGGGGAAGAAAGAAAAGGAAGGACAGTGATGGGGTTATTCCACTGACAAGGGAATACAGAGAATGCAAACACATGAAATTGTAAAAAATACAAAGATAAAAGCTACATATATATATACATACATGCAATCCCGAACTATGACCTTGGGAAAACCATGGCAGTTAAGGGGTAGGGGGTAGCACAGAACTGTGGTGGTGGGAGTGATGTGGATTATCCCCCTATAATCATATAATCTTATAAAATACTAATAAAAAAAGATGCATGTGTCCACTTATGGAGAACCAGGGGCAGAGTGCTACTCCAGAATGTGCGTTGTCTGGAGTTGGCCTCAGAACATCATGCTTGCAAGTCCTGTGTTCTGCCACTGAACCACCTCCCCACCTGCCAGAAGGCTGATATTAAGTGGGATGGTTAAGATGTGATTTGTCACTGGATTGCTCAATTCTTCTTCTTCTAGCGTTTGCCCTTCTTCCGTAGCCAGTCAACAGGTCAGGTTGAAAGCTATCAGGAGCTGCTTGTTGCTGGCTTTGAAAGTGACTGGGGGGGGGGGGGGGCAGGTGGTGGCGCACCTGGTTGAGCGCACATGTCACAGTGCGCAGGGACCCAGGTTCGAGCCCCTGGCCCCCACCTGCAAGGGGAAAGCTTCACAGTGGTGAAGCAGTGCTGTAGGTGTCTCTCTCCTTCTCTATCACCCCCTTCTCTCTTAATTTCTGACTGTCTCTATCCAGCAAAAAAATAAAGATTAAAAAAAAAAATTTAAAAAAAAAAGAAAGTGAGTGGGATCCATGTGGATTCAGTCGGCTAGAAAGGATTGTCAGTTTCCCCAATGAATGGGTACTCACGGGATGCACCACGAGAAGGTCGATCCAATGCAGCCCATTGCTCAATATATATATTAAGCACCACACACCATGAGCAATGATGTGGATTTTAGATATTAATTCAGTTCATCTTTTCATTTTATTTTAATGAGAGATGGAGTAAGAGAGAAAAATGCAGAGAAAGAAACCAGAACACTATTCAGTCTGGCTTATGACGATGCTGGGGATTAAACCTGGGAGTTCAGAGCCTCAGGCAGGAAAACTGTTTGCATAAGCATTATGCTGTCTCCCAAGCCCTCACTTCACTTTTGTTCATCATCCTATTGGTTAATTGGTTTGTTCATTTTGTGCAACAGGGATCCCATGCACGTATAATTTTCCCACTTGGGAGCGTCTTTCCCTTTCAGATACACACGGGGGAGGGTGGGAACAGGAAACACCACAGTGCCTGAGCTTCCTCCAGTGCCAGGGTTTAGACCCTGGGCAAGGTGCATGGCAACTGATGAGCTATCTTTCTGGTCCCGCCATCATTCATTCCCGTTTTAAAGCAGAGAACATTTATTCTTATTTTACTTATGAGAAAAGGGCTTCAGGAGTGGGGATCAGCTCAGGCCTGCCCACAAACTTTTTCAATCACCGTTCCAAGTGGTGTCTGCCATCTGGAATCAGTTTTAATTAGCTACTAGGAACCTTGTCGAAATATTTTTCCCATAGCCAACTTATGTGAAGTATTCTCTCCACTCCATTCTACTGGAATGTGTAACTAAAAAGGGAAGAAACAGAAAGGCAGATTCAATTCTTTGAGCTCAGCGAGACACTTCAAAATCATTGCATGAATTTTTCTGCTTTCTTTTCTGAAGGTTAAAGCCTGTATCTGTTTAGATGATTTTATCATCACTTTCCTGAGGAAATGTTGATTTGCATGCTGTGGTCGGAGGGATAGGGTTCCACATCTCCTCGACGTGGATGGCAACACACCTTACCCTCCACTCAGCTCTCTTCCTCCTCCACCACCGAGCACTGAACCCTAGGACCCCTTAGGAGCGTCTGAGAAAGATCAGAGTCCACCTGGATTTCATCCCTTGCTTTGGTTCTTAGGTCTCACCTACGACTGAGATTAGCTAGTAGTCATCATCCCCTTTCTTCTGTCACGTAGCATGATTCTCTCCAGTTCTATCCATGTGGTAGCAAAGAGATTTTACCGTGTCTTGCAGCTGAGTAGTATTCCACTGTGAATACGCACCACAACTTTTTCAAATGGAGAATAAATGATTGACAGTAAATACAGTTGTTCGGACATGCATCAAATGTCTCCGTTTTTTTTTTTGCAAAACACTCTCACCCCCAGCCTAGGTCCTCCTCCACTATCATGCACCAGGACCTGACAGTCCCCCCATGCCCATCCACCCCAGAGTCCTTTACTTTGATGTAATACACCAAACCCAGTCCACATTCTACTTTGTGTTTCTTCTGTTTTTATTTCTCAGCTTCTATTTATGAGTGGGATCATCCCACATCCATCCTTCTCTTCTTGGCTTATCTCACTTAACATGATTCCTTTAAGCTCCATCCAAGATGAAGTGAAGTCACCATTTTTAATTAGCTGAGTTGTATTCCACTGTGTATATAAACCACAACTTGCTCAGCCAGTCCTCTGTTGTTGGACATCTAGGGTGCTTCCAGGTTTTGGCAACTACAAACCGTGCTGCTCTGAACATGGGTGTACACAGATCTTTTTGGATCGGTGTGTTTAGTTCCTTAGGATATGTCCCCCAGAGAGCAATTGCTGATTCATAGGGTAGGTCCATTTCTAGCCTTGTGAGGGTTCTCCTGACTGCTCCCCATAAGGGTTCGATGAATCACAACTTCCTTAATCACTCAGCTGTGGCTGGGCACTTGGGTGATATGCAAATATGGGCTATTACAAATAGCACTGCCCTGAACACAGGCCTCCTACATCTCTTCAAGTAAGTGCTTTGTGTTCTTTGGCTAGATGCCTAGAAGAGAGAAATTGTCTGATCATTTGGTGGCTCCATTTCTAATCTTCAGAAGAATCTCTAGACTGTTTCCGACAATGACTTCTAGGAGTTTTCTTACGGATTCTTTTGGATTCTCTATGTATACTTTGATGTCATCTGCAAATAGTGATAGTTTTATTTCTCTCCCTATTCAGATTCCTTTTACTTCTCTTTATGAATTTTTAAAAATATATTCACAGTGGCATGGTCTACAGTAGAGCTGTTATCACAGAAGTGAAACTTATCTCCCCAGGATAGCTGTCTACAAGATGCTCCCCCCCCCCCAACCTAGACCCTTTTCCTTTAATTTTTATTAGTCATTTAATATGATTTACAAAGTTATAAGATAACAGGGATATAATTCCACACCTTTCCCACCACCAGAGTTCTGTATCCCCATTCCTTCCATTGTAAACTGCAGTCGTTCTCTCAAGGTCACAGATATGGGTTGACTATTATTTCTCTAACTATATCTATATTTACATATATTTGCCCATTTTTTTGCACAGCCTAAACTTTACCTGAAGCACAGGCCGAGTGTAGAAGTGTTGGTGTGTACGTGCATGAAGCCTGCGCCCCATCAGCCCCAGTCTTCCAGTGATGCCACATCTGACAGACATCACAGGGACCCCCTTTCCCATCTCTAAATTGGGGAAATGAATGGCACTTAGCTCAGGTCATTGTCAGAAGATCTACCTGAGACAGTTGGCTAAGATACCAACCAAGTGGCCATCTTGGTGTGGGGGGGCAGAGTGGCACTCACTGGGGTGGCTCAGTGTCCACTCTGGGGCAGGCAGTCCATCAGAACACACTAACTCAGCATGGTCTTTCCTCCTCTATGGGCAGGGCTCACTGTGGTTACACAACGTTTAGGTAGTGAATGTTAGAGAGGGTGTTAAGGTTCTAAGCAACAAAAAAAAAAAAAAGCAAATGGCCCTTAATTAGAACCTGTTGAGAGGACTTACACTTGGGAAGATAGAAAGAAAAAAAAATTAAACATTAACATGTGCTTCTATGACCTCATTATTATAGGAAGCTGCTTATTAATTCACTCGGACTCTGATTGTTGGCTTTGTGAAGTCTTATCTCCCTAACCAGACTTGACCTCCTGGAGGCAGAGGGGATGGCGGGGGCATTTTTCCAAACAGAACCTTGGGTAGTGCCTTATAAATATTTAAAGACGCACAGGAACGGTAACACAATTCTGTGTCTGTGTTTTTATTCATTGTATATTGTGTCTGTCTGCATACACTGAGCCATATCTCAGATACACAGTGAGTGGTAAGTGCAATCGCCTGTGTCAGAGTGGCTTGTGAAGTGGGCAGAATTGAGTATCAGCAAACATGAATTCACATCCAGACAATGACATTTAATTACAGAGTGACATTGGAGAGGTCAGTGGCATCATTAAAACTAGGCTTCCAGGGGGGTGGCCCTGTGGTGGTGGGGGGCGGGCTTGGTAGAGTATGCACATAACCAAACTTTAAGACTTAGGTTCAGGTACCTGGTCCTCATCTGCTGGGGAGAAGTTTTGTGAGTGGTAAAATAGTGCTGCAGGTGACTGTTTCTCTCTGTGTGTGTCTCTCTATCTTGAATGGTGGGGTCATCCTGCAGCACAAAACCCTGATAAGCCTAGTGGTAAAACACAGAGAGAGAGAGAGAGAGATAGAGAGAGACAGAGACAGACAGAGAGAGCAGCAGCAGTTGGGCTTCTAACTCTAGAACTTCATAAGCCAATGAAATATTCTTGGAATGTTCTAGCTCTCTGGTATCCATTGTGGCATTCAGAAACCATGTATGGCCATTGACCTTGAAAATGTGGCTAGAGTGACCATGAGCTAGAAATAAACATTGTGGTGGGTTTTTTTGTTTGTTTGTCTGTTCATTTGTTTGTTTTTAATGCAGTGCCAGGGAATGAGCCCTTGTCCATGTACAGAACCGCTGAGTCACCTCTCCCAATTGCTGGTCTTTATTGGGTTGTTGAAAAAAAGTCATGATGGATTTTCCTATGTTTTTCTATGCAAAATAATAATAATGATAACGTGTCATGACTTTTCCAACAACCAATATTTTTTAGAGAGATCATAGCACCACCCCACCATGCATGGAGTTCCTTTGGTGCTGTCCATGGTGTTCCCATGAGATGCCATAGATCTGAGCCAGGCTCTCCTCTATGATACAGTGTATGTTCTGCCTGCTGAATGACCACCCAAGGACTGTTAAATTCTGAGTGTCTCAAGTCAGGGTGGCACAGGTGACTGGTGGTCGTCCTAGTGGACCATATAACTACAGAATTGAGCGTCGGGCCATGACAGGTGGGAGAAGGCTTCCCAGGCTAGGTGCTGCATAGCCTGCTCTCAGCAGAAGATGTAAACAATGTGCTTCGGACTTAGGACTTTACGCTTTAATCCCTTTCGCTTTATTTCTCCCACCAGATCTGGAAAACTTTAAAACGAGGACAAGGAGCACTGTGTCAGTTCGCCAAGGCCAGGGGATGGTCCTGCTGTGTGGCCCCCCACCTCACGCTGGAGGTCAGTGCTTGAGTGTGTGCACACATCCGTCCGCTGCTGTTTTTCTTGCCAACTGTCCTCCTGGGCATCTGCTAAGGGGACAGTCACTGGGAGAGACTCCACAGCCCTATTTCTCCCTGCAGCCTCACGGGTAGGACCTGCACAGCTTTTCCCACCATGTGGCTGAAAAGCAGGTAGTGAACCTGAGCCAGTTGCCAGGATACCCTTTGAACCAACGCATCTCAGGGTTGAGAGGAAATTACTTCGATCAGCATACGTTTTTGTCTAAAGAAGACTGGAGGGACACACACAGGACACCCCAACTTAGTATAGTGTCCAGTGTGTAACCCTATCCTCATCTTCTCCTGAGTCTTTATTCGTAAAAATCATGCATCCCATAAAAAGAAAGGAGGAAAATTAAAGACGAAATGTGTTTTCTGGTACATATTTTAAGAGAAACATGTATCAGAAGTAAAATGTCAAGACACAAATCGCAGGTGGTTATAGATCACATGGATAAAGATCAGAATACATTTCTAAGGGGGAAACATCCAAGTGTGCTTCAAACTGCCATTGTCCAAATGCCATTATGTCAGATAGATTCTTTTAGTGCCGTAAGATAATGAATTTATTGCAGTTGTCCCCTGCACAATCCCCAGACCCTCAGGGCAGTGGTCAGACATCAGAATTATGGGTGATCACCTGTGGCAAAACAAAACACCACTACCCTGTGGGCCAGAAAATTCTCTGACATATCTAGACTTTTCTCTAGAGCAGGATTCTTGTAGTCATGAGACACAGCCTGATAAACAGGCCTCATGGTCTCATTCGTCAAAGGAATGTACCTGGAAGACATATATTTTACAAACATAGATGTAAAGGTGGCAATCAGTAGAATTTCTGATATCAAGTATCATGAAGTCTGGGATCAGAAAACTCTTCAAAAGACCACAGAGTCCAAGCCGACTAGTAACACGCGTTCTCTGGGGAGTTTCTGTGTCTGAGTGCAGAGAGCTGTGAGCTCCTCTGGGGGAAGTGTGTGCTGTGTTCCTCTCCAGAGGAGCAGACCCTGGCCCTTTCCCTGACCTCTCTCTGAGGTCCTTAACACACAAGGGCCCCAGGGCCCCAGGTATGTAGCCTTGGCTGGAAGAAATGCCAAGAGAAGATGTTTTTTTCAGTTCAGTATGCCTTTGGCTCAGCAAGGTTTGCTTTGTCCGAAGACTGTTACCTACAATCTATATTGCATCAAGCACCCTGTAGCAAGGGAGGACCGGAAAAAAAAAAAAAAAAAAAAACACCAAATGCTTTGTGTAATTGTGTGATGACTCTGACTCTGAAGGGCAGGTGGCATGGATAGCTTGGTGGGGGTGTGTCTATAATGTCTGTTAGGAATACAGTAAAATCTGGATGCTGAAATTGATAAACTCAGTTATTGGAAGTGCCAGCTAAGGTTGAATTGATCTCTGTTGTCTTTGTAATCTCAAATTGTATTTGTTTAATTGTATGACTAAGAGAAAGTATATTTTTGTTTTTATTCAAAAAGTGTTATTTAAATGCTCAGGTTAGTAAAATAACCTGCCTAGTAGGAAATCACAATTAGCAAAAAGCTAAAAAGTTACTAGTGCAAAAACTGTGAAAGCAAGTGGAAGAAGTAGGCAGCTTCCCAGATCTGGACTGGTCTAGGTCATGGGGATTGGTAGATGTCTTGCTTTTTTTTTTTTTTTTTTTTTTTGAGACTGTAAAACTGTTCAGGGGAGGTTTGGAGTTTGTGTTCTGAGAGTTGAGGTTGGGTTTTTTTTTGTTTTGTTTTGTGTTGTGTTGTTTTTTGCTTGTTTGTCTTTCTTTTTATTGTGGTTATGCTTTGGATTTTTTTTTCTCCTTCAAGTCAGTCTCAGAAAGACATCTTGGCATTCAAGATATGAGTTCTGATCCTGGCTGTGTTGCAAACCATAGTTTGATTTGGGCCAAGTACCTCTAAGTCCTCTGTGTCACACTTACCAACAAATAAGGGTAATTCAAGAAATCTATCTGTTCTATCATTACGTAGTCATAACTCCCTAAATACTAAACATTTTTAACAAGCCTCTTTTTCCATTGTCGACCATCTGTTGTTATTACAGAACTAAGTGCTGATATGTTTACATGAAGCAGTTCATGAACGAGGCTAAAATTGAGGGACAAGTGGAATGACTCAGGCCAGCCCTCCTGTTCTGACTCTGAAATCTGATCAGAGTGAGCGGGCAAGGACTGGCAACCTTTGTGCAGCCCACCTTCCCAGCAGTCAGCTTTCACAGTGTAGCAGCAAGCCTGAAAGAACAGCCCCTACTCCCCAGTATAACATTTTTAGAGAAAGGCAGAGCCTAGGAATTTCCAGTGAGCTGCCACACACCACGGTTCCGGAGCACACAGCTCCCACAGCGTGTGTGAAATCCACCCAGTGTTCAGTCAGAGTGCTGGGAGTATGCTGTTTTCTTCTTCTTTAAAAAAAAATGTTTATTTATAAAAAGGAAACATTGGGGAGTTAGGTGGTAGCACAGTAGGTTAAATGCAGGTGGCGCAAAGCACAAGGACCGGCATAAGGATCCCGGTTCGAGCCCCCGGCTCCCCACCTGCAGGAGAGTCGCTTCACAGGCAGTGAAGCAGATCTACAGGTGTCTGTCTTTCTCTCCCCCTCTCTGTCTTCCCCTCCTCTTTCCATCTCTCTCTGTCCTATCCAACGACGACATCAATAACAACAACAATAATTACTACAACAATAAAAAAAACAAGGGCAACAAAAGGGAATAAATAAATAAATATCTAAAAAACATAGGATAAGAGGGGTACATCTCCACACAGTTCCCACCACCAGAACTCTGTATCCCATCCCCTCCCCTGACAGCTTTCCTATTCTTTAACCCTCTGGGCGTATGGACCCAGGGTCATTGAGGGTTGCAGAAGGTGGAAGGTCAGGCTTCTGTAATTGCTTCCCCGCTGAACATGGGCGTTGAAAGGTGGATCCAGACTCCCAGCCTGCCTCTCTCTTTCCCTAGTGGGGAAGGGCTCTGGGGAAGCGAAGCTCCAGGACACACTGGTGGGGTTGTTTGTCCAGGGAAGTCTGGTCGGCATCACGCTAGCATCTGAAACCTGGTGGTTGACAAGAGACTTAATGTACAGAACCAAGCAAATTGTCGACCAATCATGGGCCTAAAGGCTGGAATAGTGCAGTTGAAGAGTTGGGGTGTCCTCCATTTTGTAGATAGCTACTAGGCATATTTTAGTTATATTCCAAAGGGCCTGTGGCTATACTAGTGGTTTTTTGTTTATTTGTTTGTTTGTTTGTTTTTCTTTTTTCCCCTAAGCCTGAAATCTGATATGCTGGTGGATCCAAGTTACTGTCTGGGAAGATAATATCATGGTTGGAAAAAGGACCAGAAAGCTGGATCAGGCAAGAGAGTAGCTCCCTACTATGGGAAAGGGGTATAAATATTATTGACTGTAAACCCCATCGATTTGATGTGATCTGGGGCCCATATTCAGCTTAGGAGCCTATGTGACCTCTGCATCCCTGTAGATCTGAGCTCACATTCTGTGGTCATGAGTAGGAACATTCCAAGCTGCCCCAATATCGACCCATCTTCCTCAGGTGTAGCATAGAGTATGTTGTCCATCCTCCCTTCGGAGGATGGAACATTCTCTACTGTTGTTGATCCAAGTTGAGGGCTAGGTCCTATGGGGGCCCACAAAGGGGTCTGTTGTGTTGTTCCTGATAGAAATGACCGGTAACAATGGAGAGAGGGATTTATTCGAGGTCTAGGCCCACATGTCTATCGGAGACTCTCAGGACATCCCGATTAGGGCCCCAGTTGATGGGGTGGGGAAATGTGCTGTTTTCCTGAGCAGCCATCACAGCTTCAGAAGCTGGTGCGCTGATCTGGGTTGGGCAGGTCTTGGAAGCTCTTGTTGTGAAAGGTAAGCGGGTGTTAGAAGCAGGATGTGGCATGACTGGTTGAGAACACACACTGCTATGAACAAGGACCAGGGTTCTGAGGGCCAGGCGGTGGTCCACCCAGCTAAACGTACATAGAACTAAGCGCAAGAACTCATGCATGGACTCAATTTGGAGCACCCGCTCCCCACCGGCAGAAGGAGATGTTTCACAAGCGGTGAAGCAGGTCTGCAGGTGTGTATCTCTATCTCTCTCTCTTTCTCTCTCTCTCTCTACCTCTATCTCTATCTCCCCCCTTTTCTCTCAGTTTCTCTCTGTTTTATCCAGTAAAATAGAAAAAATGAGTACCAGGAGCAGTGGATTTGTAGTGTTGGCACTGAACCCCGAAATAACCCTGAAGGAAAAAGAAAAGAGTTCAATCTCCTGGTTCCCAGTTCCAGGGGAGAAACTTTAGGAGTAGTGAAACAGTGCTGCTGGTGTGTCTTTTTCTCTCTCCCTTTTTTTTCAGTTGTCTTCTTTTTAAATATTTGTTTATTATTGGATACAGAGAGAGAAATTGAGAGGGGAGGTAGAGAAGGGGAGAGAGAGACCTGGAGCACTGCTTCACCACCTGGGAAGCTTTCTCCCTGTAGGTGGGACCAGAGGCTTGAACCCAGGTCTTTGTGCATTGGAGTGTGTGCATTTAACCAAGTGTGACATCACCTGGCCTCCTCTCTCCATCTCTGTCTCACCCTATCTCCCTTACTCCCTCCTATCAATTTAAAAAATAAAAGGAAAAGAACCAAAAAGAAAGGAAAAAAAAATGCCACCAGGAGCAGTGGATTCATCGTGCAGGCACTGAGCCCTAGAAATAAAGCTGGTGTCAATAAAATAAAATAAACAAGAAGATATTTAGCCTCTTACTCCATATTATTTTTCTATATTACATTACTGTATTATACTATAGCAATATGTTATATTATATATATATATTAACTGCTAATATACATATATATGTATATTAAGCATCTGGTCAACTCTCAATTAGGGTTTGAGAGCCAGCAGCCAGCCACCTGATAACTAACCCTATTCCCCTGAATTTCCTCTGAACCTTGGACTTGCTCCTCACTTATCCAGGGTGGAAACGTCCCACCAGGTCTGGATCCAGGGACACTCTGTATGCTTGGGACCATGTGGAAACATATCTTGGTTGTCAGGTGCTTCTAGGGCTCTCCCAGACACTCTGCAAAGACTTTGTCACCTCCTGGCTCACAGATAATAATGGATTATTATTGGATAGAGACAACCAGAAATCTAGAGGGAGGGGGCGATAGAGAAGAAGAGAGAGAGAATCATCTGTCACACTGCTTCACCACTTGCAAAGCTTTCTTCCTGTACGTGGGAACCAAGGTCCTTGTACACTGTGTACTCAACCAGGTACACCACCACCCAGCCTTGAGGGGCTTTCTTGTAGGACAGTAACATAACCAGGTGACTCAGCATTGAAATCAATCCCCAGTCATTGTTCCCAGGGGAGGTTATGCTTTGTGTGTTTCCATGATGCTTCTGCTCAGAAAGTGGTCCACCTGGGAATTTGTGATAAAAAGCAGGATTTCAGGTTCCCTGGAAGTGTATTGAGTCATAACACCATCTCCCAACTCGAGCAAGATTTCTAAGTGACTTGTGTACTCATTAAAGTTTGAGAGAGCCAGAGCCCTGCCTGAGGTCCCCACATTCGCCCCATCTCTGGCAGAGCTGGCCAGGAGATGAATTTACCAGAATGGCCTGGTAAAGCTGTAAAGCTGTCACTGCCTGCCCTCGGGAATGAACCTAGGGAGGGCTTAGCACAAGGGTAGTACAGCTCTCCCTCTTGCAATTTTTCTTTATTCTGTATACTAAGAGCCAAAGCAGCAGAGACACTTCTTCTTCTAGCGTTTGCCCTTCTTCCGTAGCCAGTCAACAGCGTCAGGTTGAGCCTGATGTAAAGTTTCGAGACCTCCTTTGAATCTGGAGAGGTGGCAGTCATTGACTATGTGGGTCATAGTCTGTCTGTAGCCACAGGGGCAGTTCGGGTCGTCTCTGGCTCCCCAGCGATGGAACATAGCGGCGCACCGGCCATGACACTGAGACACCAAAGCACAGCTCTACCATTCACAGAGCTCCCTGGGTGCTTTCCATGGTGCTGAGAGAGAAGAGATTCCACAGACCTGCTTCACCATCCATGGAGCTCTCTGGGTGCTGTCCATGGTGCTGAGAGAGAAGAGATCCTACAGACCTGCTTCACCATCCATGGAGCTCCCTGGGTGCTTTCCGTGGTGCTGAGAGAGAAGAGATTCCACAGACCTGCTTCACCATCCATGGAGCTCTCTGGGTGCTGTCCATTGTGCTGAGAGAGAAGAGATCCCACAGACCTGCTTCACCATCCATGGAGCTCCCTGGGTGTTGTCCATTGTGCTGAGAGAGAAGAGATTCCACAGACCTGCTTCACCATCCACGGAGCTCCTTGGGTGCTGTCCATGGTGCTGAGAGAGAAGAGATTCTACAGACCTGCTTCACCATCCACAGAGCTCCCTGGGTGCTGTCCATGGTGCTGAGAGAGAAGAGATTCCACAGACCTGCTTCACCATCCATGAAGCTCCCTGGGTGCTGTCCATGGTGCTGAGAGAGAAGAGATTCCACAGACCTGCTTCACCATCCACAGAGCTCCCTGGGTGCTGTCCATGGTCCTCCCATGTATTGTCAGGGACTAACCCCAAGACCTCACACATGACATGGCATGTACTCTGTCCACTGAGTCACCTCCCAGGCCCTGGAATGCCATCATTAGGTACTTTTAATGAGCACCTTCCCCCTGTAAGTCTGGATCCTGTCACAGACCCCAGAAGCAGAGAGCTTCTAACAGCACGTGTCCTGAATTATCATTCTAATGCGTCCATCTACAGGATGGTATCCTTTGATCCTCATGATAATGCAGTGAGTAACAAGAGCATGTGTCTCATAGATAAGGGTATCGATGTGGCAGGAGATTATGTGAGGTCATATCATACGTGGAACAATGGCAGGGATGAGAGTCACCTTCGATAGCAGACAGGAGACAGCCCCACTGATAGGGATTATCCCTGTGGTCCTTAGGACCCAATTTATTCTGAGTTCTAGGCAGCAGCTCTCAGACATGTAAAGACACACTCCAGGGGACTCTCATATGCAGCCCAGGTGGCAAACTAGAATCCTTGAATTAACAAAGCCAACAGCAGGGACCCAGGTATTGTTCACTGCCCCCTCCAACCATGCCAGATATCTGGCCAGGCCTATTTCAGTCACCTCGTGGTCTGGAAAGCTAGTCACCTTCCTCCCCTTTCCATTTGTCTCCTCTGTTCTTTATTATTACTGTTGTTGTTATTGTTATCTTTATTTACTTATTGGATAGAGACAGCCAGAAATTGAGAAAGGAAATAGAAAGGGAGAGAGACAGAGATATACCTGCAATGCAGCTCTTTCCTCCTTCAGGTGGGGACTGGGTGCTTGAGCCCAGGTCCTTGTGCATTATAGCATGTGCTCTCAACCAGGTGTGCCACCCCCCAGCCCCAGCCCCTCTGTTCTTGCATGAGGGTATCTGAGCTCTCTCCTTTCCCGCATGCTAGACCCCAGTATAAATCTCTAATCCTTACCCACTGCCATGACAGCCAAACAGGAGGCATCTTTGTTCCATAAACCTTCTAATTGTGCTGCCAAGACAGCATGAGAAGGTAGGACCAGGAAGTAGCTCAGCAGGTAGGACACCTGTATTGCTATACTCTCTACCCCAGGTTCAAGCCCAGGCACCATATGACAACAGAGAAAGCTTTAGTGCTGTGGTGTCTTTCCCTCTCTCTGTCAATTTCTCTGTGTCACTCTTATTTTTTTTTACCAAAAAAAAAAAAGTGTCTCAGGTCCATGAACTCAAGCACTGTAAAAAGATTCAATGCCACAGAAAAAGGAGTGTGTGAGTGGGGGTGTAGAGGGGGTGAGCGGTGGGAATGGTTCCATAATGTAATAGAAACTTGCAGAGTTAAAATCTTTCCAGCATTCTAGCATTCGTGCGTTTATTAATTAGGCCTGGTTGGACTCTTTTCTTTTTTTTTCATTTGCTTAAACTTTAAATTATAGTTCAATCAGAAAATTGCTTGTCTTTGAAAACAGGAGATTTGATTTACACTCTGATGGCGATTTTTAAATAGGCAAATATTTTTCAGATATGTCTCCCAAGAGATTCATAAGCAGTCTACATCTATTATTAACACAAACTGCACTGGCACTGCTGCTTTCTTAAAGTGCTGACTTAGCCATTCTGATAACGTCTGCAAATCATGCTTAAAGACTCAGAATGACTGTTGGTGGAATCACTACATGTATGTGTGTGTGTTCACGCACGTGTGCGTGTGCAAGGGCCTGGGTGCAAGCCCTTTATCCCCACTTGCAAGGGAGAAAGCTTCACAAGTAGTAAATAGAGCTGCAGATGTCTTTGTCTCTCTCCCTCCTGCCCTCTCAATTTCCTTCTGTCTCTACCCAATAGTAAATAAATTAAGAGCTTTAAAATAAAAAGGACCTGCACTGATCAGGAGCTATTTGTGAAAGACAGGTTGGGTGTTTGTGTCCGGGTAGGGAGAGCTGTCATTGCTGCTACAGGTACAGCACTCTCCCTGTGGTCCAGCACACACTCCTGAGCTCTGAGAGACTCACTAAAAAGGAGCAGGAGGGATGGGAGGGGACTTCCTGTGTGCAGGAAGGTGACGTCCCTCTTTCCCACTGGACACGACCAGGCAGAGGCAGGTTTCTGATGCTCCGTCTGCAGAAATGGTGAAGGGTATTCTTCAGAGCTGAAGGACAAGCTCTCTGCCTTAGAATTTTCCTGTCTCCTCTTTAAAGCAACTCAAACACTTCATGAATATCCCTTCAGATGTTTTGTTGTCATCAGAAAGGTTGTATGAAAGGGGAAAAAATGAGTCTGAATAGACCACAGATGTTCCCTGGATGTATAATAATTCTCGACCTTTAGCAGCTGACCTCCTAGTTTCTTAATCACCTGCCCAGGGAACTAAGAAGCATCCCCCAGAGTGGAGGCTGTGTGTCCTACCTTAAGTCTTTGGTTAATTCTAGGGGGAGAGATGCTTGGGTTGTTTTTGCAACCACAGCAAGTCCCAGGCCACAGCACTGAGGAACAGACTCAGCTGCTTAATAAATAGTGGTTAATTAATTTTCCTTGTATTCTGCAGCCTAAAGAGGGTCATTTTGTTAACAACAATAACAAACACAAAAAAGCAGAAATAAATCCCAGGAAATTCTGTCTCCTTTCCTTCCTCGACTTTTGTACAAACGCTTCTATGCTCTTTGCTAGGCAGAAACCAAAGATTTCAGTTAATCACTGCTGACCCTAATTACCCAGCTTCTCTCCTGATGGTGACCATGAACTTGATATGATATGATAGCTGCCTTGTAGTGTTTGTGAATAGGTGTAAACTCAAGTCAAGAAGGTCTCTATTTGAGAGAGAGAGAGAGAGAGAGAGAGAGAGAGTATCATGCATACATAATTCCACTGTTCCTAGGCCAGTCCCCCTCACCTCTCTCTCTCTTTCCTCTAGGGTTATTCCCGGGTACGAGCACTATGATCCACTGCCCCTAGTGGCCATTTTTTCCATTTTATTGGATAGGTCAGAGAGAAATTGAGAAGGGAGGGGGAGATAGAGAGGAAGAGAGACACCTGCAGACCTGCTTCACCACTTGCAAAGTTTCCCCCCTGCAGGTGGGGAGCCTGGGGTCTTGAACCCAAATCCTTGTGCTTTTTACTATGTGTGCTTATCCAGGTACGCCACAGTCCTGCCCTGCCAGATTCTGTTTACTTTTATTTCAGAGAGAAAGAAAGAGAAAAGGAAAGATAGGATCATACTGTACTTCACCATTCATGAGGCTTCTACTGGTTCTGGGGCTCAAGCCTGGAACTTCATGCTTGGTGAGGTGGCATTGTCCCAGGAGGCCAGCTTTCTCTCAGGCCTCCACTCTGTTTTCTCAAGCATTGAAAACCCCAAAGAGAACCTGGATATCGGCTTACCCAGTATAGCACAGGTGTCACCATGCTCCAGGATCCGGGTTTTATTCACAGGTCCCCAACCATAGAGGAGAAAGCTTCAGTATCTGGGGAGCAAAGTTGCAGGTGTCTCGCACTCTCTCCACACAACCACCTCCCCCACCCCACCCCGACTTGTCTGGAAGAAAGGAAGGAAAAAGAAAAGAAAATGGACACTACAAACAGTAGAATTCGTGTTCAGGCCCAAGCCCCAGTAATATACCTAGTAACAGAATGAAAGAAAGAAAGAAAGAAAGAAAGAAAGAAAGAAAGAAAGAAAGAAAGAAAGAAAGAAAGAAAGGAAGGAAGGAAGAAAGAAAGGAAGATGAAGGAAGGAAGGGAAAGAGAAAGAGAGAGAGATAAATGACTTATGGAGGATCTCGAGGTGTCATTCTTAGAATGGGAAGCCATGGACCCTTCAGGGTGATAGAGAAACACATCAGCATCAAAAGGAAATAGAATTTGTAAAGTGAGTTTTGACCCAGAATGCCGAGTCTCTCACCAGCACTCAGTTCCGTGCAAAGCTTTGCCTGTAGGATTGTTCCTGTCCCAGAAAGCAGCACAGGAAGCTGGGGTGGGGTGGGGTGGTGCAGGTGTCTGGGCCAAGGGCATCCAGAGACAAGGAAAGCACATCCTTTCTCCATGGAGTGCTGCCAGGGCTATCCCAGGTAGAGCAGACCAGCGTCCACCCCAAGATGCCCAGCTGCTGTTTCACAGAGTCCATCCATTTTTGAGACATTTAGGAAGAAAATGACAAGTGTTGAATGTTGAATTGGGTAGATGAAGTTTGCTAACTTTAGAATCCCAAGGAAGAGATGATGGGATTGTGTCTGGAAGTGATATTAGAGCCTC
The DNA here is from genome assembly GCF_950295315.1 of Erinaceus europaeus. Lineage (NCBI taxonomy): Eukaryota > Metazoa > Chordata > Mammalia > Eulipotyphla > Erinaceidae > Erinaceus > Erinaceus europaeus. The sequence continues at coordinate 5,949,844 of NC_080182.1, read as the reverse complement.
TGAGAACATGTCAGAATACAGTTGGGTTTTTTTTTTAAGATTTTATTTATTTGTTAATGAGAAAGATAGGAGGAGAGAAAGAACTAGACATCACTCTGGTACATGTGCCAGGGATTGAACTTAGGACCTCATGCTTGAGAGTCCAATGCTTTATCCACTGCGCCATCTCCCAGGCCACCAGTTTTGTGTTGTTTTAGCTAAGTAGCTGCAGTTTGAGAATTACCAATATGGGTGAGAGACTTCTTTCAACAAATCATACTAATTTGATAGCCACATTCATTAATGATTTTTGACATTTGAGATACATAAACAGAACATGGATAAAGAGTAGCAGCAGTGTCGCAGCCAGACCCACTCTGCCCATGTAGCAAACTCAGTGACATGTGACCCCTTGCATGTGAGGTTCCTTAGAGAGGCAGCCATGATCTCTGCAGCTGCCCCAGCTGTTCCCAAAGCAGCGGCTGCCATTTTGTTCCACACCAAGACAGCAGCCCCCCCCCCCCAGCTGCAGCACACGGGCTTTCTCTCACCACAGCTGGGTGCACGTTAGCACATTCTCACCATCTTCCCTGTCAAAATCTACCCCTGGAGAAGAAGTGTGCTGTAGCAACACTCCACAGGAACCCCCAAATACATATGGCAGCACAGCTGGAGTGATCGTTGCCTGGATCAGGTAGCATTGCAGAAATAGCTCTGAATATCTTCTCTGTGTAATGATGAGGAGTATCACTCCTGCTCCCTCACCTCTCCAACCAGCAGCGACTCTGAGAATGCCCAGGAAATGCCAAGATACGTCACACGCAAGTGTCTGAAGTCCACTTCTCATTGCCTCATGCAAACTTGCGTTTCCCTTTTGAAAAGTTGCATGAGACATTCAAAATCCAAAGGCAGAGGATTGGCGGATCCTACTTCTCCCTCCTGTGGCTCCAGCTCAGGGCAGAGTGAGGCAGGGCACCACTGCTCTGAAGTCAACACTGAGAGTCAGAGAGACATCCACTGTACTGTCTCTGGGAATCTCACAGACTCAGAGATTCCAGTCCACACGGCAGCCTCCTGAGGGTGTGTAAATACAGCTCCTGTGCAGATATGATTGTGATGACTGAGATTTATGGTGGGGTCCCAATGGTTGTGAGTGTGTGCGTGTGTGTGTGTGTGTGTGTGTGTGTGTGTGTATGTGTGTGTTTACACAAAAATAGGACTTCAAGGGCCAAGGATTGCTTTTGAAAAGCACACATAGCAGACCCTGGCACAAACTTTCAGCTGGTGTGACAGATGTGGCAGAAGGAGGAGTGGACAGAGTCAGGGTGTCCCCACCAGGGGAGCCACAGATCTATGGGGGTGAGGTCAAGTGACCACACAGGCAGGTGGGTCCTGGATACAGGGCAGGGGCAGTGGAAGCAGGGCCCTGTGTGGAGATCCTGGGAAATGGAAGGTGTTTCCCTGGACAAAAGTCTCGAGCTTAGAGTGGATGATGAAAGAATTGAAAGAAGTAGACTGCAGACAGAACCGCTCGGACCAATGTTTGCAGTTGTCTGGCCAGTAGAGCGGGTCCACAGGATGGAACCCTGGCTTATGTGGAGAACTGGACAGATGTGAGTCTGGGCGGTAGGCGAAACCAGCTTCCAAGGTGCTTTTTCTAAATGATAAAACTTGCTGAGATGGAGAGATAGCTGCCCAAGGAAGATGTGTACCTTATCATAAGCATGACCTGGGTTCACCCCTAGCACCCCATAGAAGTCTCATATCACTGCAGGAAGCTCTGGAACTATGATGGTGTCTGTGCCTCTCTCTCAATAGAAAAAGAGATGGTCCAGAAAAAGTGACTTGTTTTCAAGAGAGAGAGCAAGGCAAAGTAAAAAAAGAGAGACCAGCTCCCCACTCAGCTTGGGCATAGCAGTGCTGATGCCGGAGCCTGGGCCCTCAGGCAGGCAGGCATGCCCTAGGCTCTGATTCTGAACTACGGCCCAAATCCACTGTTATGGAGGTTTAAATAGTGCTGTGGGATCTGGGAGAAGGTACAGGCATGGGCTGTTAAGATGATTTGGGTGGTGTTAGAAGGCTGAGAAAGCTTAGTGGCCGTGCTAAGTCTTTTAACACTGCCCAGCTTTCTGTAAAACACACAGCAACATGGTTCTCAGCACCAGACACAGTGGCTGCCCCGGGCCCAGCACAAGGACAGACTGAGCCCCGCCCCCCTGGGTCTCCTGTTCTCCCAAAATGCCTTCCCGGGAGCTCACAAGCTGCAGAAAACAAGGCTCCAGGGGGCTATGTGGTCCAGTTGGGGCCTGCTTCTTGTTCTTAGTCATCTTGCTGTGTTCTCCAGGTTGGGAGGAACTAGAAGATTCTGTGGGGTCTCTTATAAGATCAGTGATCAGGGCAAGGAGGTGGCACACCTGGTTAAGTGCACATACTACCATGCAGAAGGACCCAACCTGCTCCCCACCTGAAGGGGAAAGCTTCATGAACAGTGAAGCAGGTCTGAGGTCTTTCTCTCTCTTTTTCTCTTTCTCTCCAGTGGCTGGAGCTCAGTGCCAACACTATGAATCCATTTTTTCCTTTTTCCCCCCCTCCATACTATTAGATAGGACAGAGAAAAATTGAGAGAGGATGAACAGATGGAGAGAGGGAAACAAAGACAGATGCCTGCAGGTCTGCTTCACCACTCATGGTGCGGAGTGGGGTCTCAAACCCGGGTCCTTGCACTTGGTAATAAGTGTACTTAACTGGGGTGTGCCACTGTCTGCCCCCCTCCCTCATTCTCTCTCCCCCCCTTTCCTCCCTCCCTCTCTCTCTGTCCAGCCCTTCTGTCAATTTCTTTCTGTCCTATCAAAGGAAATAGAAGGAAAAAAATTAAAAGGAAAAGATGGCCACCGTGAGCGGCAGATGTGTGCACTCTCCCGGGTGAGCCCTCTATGGACCCAGCAAAACTGTAACCATTCACCCAGCACTGAACTTTTGGCTTGTTTCTAAATGTAGGTTATTACAAGCAGTGCTGCCATGAACATAGGTTTGCAGAGGTCTCTTTGAGTAAATGTTTTTACTTTCTCTCTCAGAACATAGCTCACTCAACAGAGCACATGCTTTACCATGAACAAGGACCTAGGTTGAAGTCCCTGTACCACATGAGAGAAAGAAAAAATAATAATGAGGAATAGAAAAGTGATCTGAGAGGTTGCTCAGTGGTGCTGCACTGGGCCCTGGGTTTGTCTCCTGCAGTAAACTCACAAATAAATGAATGAGGATCAGAAAGCCCCAAACTGCAAACAAAAAGAGCTGTCAAAGCACCTTCACTTCGGACCTGGGTCTCTGGGGACCTGGGGGTGCGGGGGCGAGGGGTGTTGAAGGAATAGAGAGATGCACCTGGTCTAGGCTGTTCACCCCTAAGACCAACATAGAATCATAACCAATGTGAAGGAACAGAATGAAAAAAAAAAAAAGCGCTCTAGTGCAGGGATCTTAAAAAACAGTGCTAAGCAGGAGGTGGTACAGGAAGGGGATGTGTTAGGCTTCGCCAGAGGCCCAGGAACCAAGCCAAACCAAACAGTATGAGAAAGCACTGAGGGCTTAGGAAATGCAAGGCCTGGCAAAGAATCTTTCTGTTGTGCTTGCAGTCAAGTGCAGGGAAGCATGGATTCTAGGGAGAAAAGATGTCCCATGCAGAGGCCAGGGACAAGAGAGAGAGAGAGAGAACTTAGAAATGAAACAACTGAACTCCACAGTGCAGACACAGTAAAAGGCCAAGTCAGCATCTTAGGAGTTGCATCAAGGATAAACATTCCTGTCTAGATCTGTTTTATTTTTTATTTATAAAAAAGAAATATTGACTAAACCATAGGATAAGAGGGATATAACTCCACACAGTTCCCACCACCAGAACTCTGTATCCCATCCCCTCCCTGGTAGCTTGCCTATTCTTTAACCCTCTGGGAGTATGGACCCAGGGTCATTGTGGGATGCAGAAGGTGGAAGGTCTGGCTTCTGTAATTGCTTCCCTGCTGAACATGGGCATTGACAGGTTGATCCATACTCCCAGCCTGTCTCTCTCTTTCCCTAGTGGGGAAGGGCTCTGGGGAAGTGGAGCTCCAGGACACATTGGTGGGGTTGTCTGTCCAGGGAAGTCTGGTCGGCATCATGCTAGCATCTGAAACCCAGTGGCTGAAAAGAGAGTTGTTGACCAGTCATGGACCTAAAGACTGGAATAGTGCAGTTGAAGAGTTGGGGGGTCCTCCATTTTGTAGATAGCTAGTAGGCATATTTTAGTTATATTCCAAAGGGCCTGTGGCTATACTAGTGGTTTTGTTTGTTTGTTTGTCTTTCCCCTAAGCCTGAAATCTGATATGCCAGTGGATCCAAGTTATTATCTGGGGAGATGATATCATGGTTGGAAAAAGGACCAGAAAGCTGGATCAGGCAAGAGAGTAGCTCCCTAATATGGGAAGGGGGTATAAATATTGTTGACTGTAAACCCCATCGATTTGATGTGATCTGGGGCCCATATTCAGCTTAGGAGCCTATGTGACCTCTGCATCCCTATACATCTGAACTCACATTCTGTGGTCATGAGTAGGAACACTCCAAGCTGCCCCAAAAGATCTGTCATTTTGAAGGATGGCAGTTTGAAAACGTCTTACATGTGAGGGTTGGGGAATAGATACCCACTTTATGTACTATCTGTATGATCACCAAAGGCATTTGATCATGTTTGCACAGTCCTTGCTTCCTGGTATGGCTTACATAATCATCACCTTGGCCTGTGGTTGCATGTTGGGTTTTCTCTGAGTGTCAGCCCCGTGTGACTGTGACACTCTGTGTTTAAATTGGAGGAACGGAGATCTAGGTCGATTTAGAAGCTTAGATGTCTCCAAGCTGCTGAAGACAGTGAAATCAAAGGAACTGTAATTTCTTCAACCCAAGGCCAGAAGTAGAGATGAGCAAAGCAGTGTTGATTTAACAGTACAAATGAAAGATGACAGACATCAGAGATGATGGATAGTCTGTGACAGAAAATAGAAAGCAACCCAACTTCCTTATCAGACAAGAGAGCATCTGATTGAGCTAAAAACCTGCGTGATCTAACAGAATATGAAGGTGTCTGTTTTAAACTGAGATAGCTTTTCATTTAATAAAACCAACTTTTCAAAGAAAGGGAAGCCAGTAAGAGTGACCAGTTGAGGAGAAAATAGTGTATGTATGCAAAAAGAAAAAAAACATTCAATTGGGAAAAGACACTTTTTTTTAATTTAGACTTTCTTTCTTTTTTAAATTTTTTTAACACCAGAGCACTGCTCAGCTCTGGCTTATGGTGGTGCGGGGGACTGAACCTGGGATTTCGGAGCCTCAGGCATGACAGTCTCTTTGCATAACCATTTTGCTATCTACCCCCACCTGAAAAGACACTTTTTAGTATTAAAATGTTCCGACTTTGGGGGCCAGAACATAGCTCACTCAGCAGAGCACATGCTTTACCATGAACAACGGCCGAGGTTGAAGCCCCTGTACCACATGGGAGCACCATGCATACGGGTGTTTTGAGCAGTGCTGCGTGCTCTCTCTCCCAGGAACAATGCAATCACACAGGCGCACATATGTCTCCAACCTGTCTCTGGGGTACAGAAAAAAAAGGATAACCTTCAGTGAAAATAGTCACTTACAAGATTATAAACATGTAATATCAAAATTAATTGTGCTGTAAGTTTGGTAAAACAAGAAAGGAATATAAAGGTACAATTGTTATTCTTATTTCTTCTATTTATTTATTGAACAGAGACAGCCAGAAATGAATAGGAAGGGGGAGATAGAGAGGGAGAGAGACACCTGTAGCCCTGCTTCACTATTCATGAAGCTTTCCCTTTGCAGGTGGGGACCGAGGGCTTGAACTCAGGTCCTTGCACACTGTAACATGTGTACTCAATCAGAGGCACCACCACACAGGTCCAAGGTACATTTGTTACTTAACTTGATGTGCTAAATATAAGTAAGTGTACAAATGCTGAACAATATACTCATATCTATATATTTATACAGATCGCACTTTTTAAACTATCTATGTAGAGTTTATTTCAGTTGGTTACCTTTTAAGCCAACAAAACATTTTCAACCAGTTGAAATTTCTACAAGTGAGGCTGGATTTTCTGCCATGATTATTTCAACTAGAAATTAAATATAGACCAGTTTTACAAAACTAGCAATAATCACTCTTAAAAATCAGTTCAGGCAAAATTTAAGTCAGTTTTCAGTTATCTGCTGAGTCATAGCAGCAGCAAAACTCACGGTCACCCCCACCTGCAGGGGTCACTTCACAAGTGGTAAAGCAGGTCTGCAGGTGTCTGTCTTTCTCTCCCCTTCTCTGGCTTCCCCTCTTCTCTCTCATTTCTCTCTGCCCTATCCAAAAACAACAGCAACAATAACAGTAACAATAAAGGCAACAAAATGGGAAAAAAATGGCCTCCAGGAACAGTGGATTCATAGTGCAGGCACTGAGCCCCAGTGATACCCCTCGAGGCAAAAAAAAAAAAAAAAAACCTAAATTAAAAAAAAAACAACTCATGGTTAAATGTTCAAAAATGGAAGAAACAAGAACAGATGTATCTATGCTTATGAAGTTGATCTAAAAATACTCTGAAGACGATTAGTAACCTTAAATTCAATATTTACCACATTTTCTGGAAATCAAAACTGAATATTCTCTGCATGAAGCTAAAAGAACACACAAGCCTGAGGGAAATAGAAGATAAAATTCAAAATTGGTGAGTTAGAAAAGAGAAACAGTTCACATGAGAAACCCAAGAGGAATTTGAGAGACAAGTATGTTCTGCTCCAAATATAGTCAAGAACAAATAAAAGAAGTACATATGTACGATACTAGAAATTTATAAAGCATACTTTTTTGTTGCCTACGAGATTTACAATCATGAGACGGAATACACACAGCTCTACGATCATTTGAACATCTGGCTAAAATACACAATTCGCTGAGAAGAGACTTTAAAAAGTTGAGCCAAGAAAGCTCAGAAAGGGGAGTCGGGCGGTGGCGCAGCGGGTTAAGCGCAGGTGGCGCAAAGCACAAGGACCGGCATAAGGGTCTCGGTTCAAGCCCCCGGCTCCCCACCTGCAGGGGAGTCGCTTCACGAGCAGTGAAGCAGGTCTGCAGGTGTCTATCTTTCTCTCTCCCTGTCTCCCCCTCCTCTCTCCATTTCTCTCTGTCCTATCCAACAACAAAGCATCAATAACAACAACAATAATGACTACAACAATAAAACAACAAGGGCAAAAACAAAGGGAAAATAAATAAATAAATAAATAAAGAAAGAAAGCTCAGAAAGCCTGAACAGACCAATTACTACAGAAGGTGTTAAGCATTGTCAAGAATGACTTTCTCCAGGTGCTGTGAGCTGGAAATTTGACAGAGACAGTGTGTCCAGTTTTGAAGGTCATCCTCTTACCAAACACTTCATGTCAAGGCAGAGATGATACAAAGCACTTGGTGTGGTTTTGTTTTACAACCAGGGTTACTGCTGGGGCTCAACCGACCGCACAACTCGGCTCCTCTTGGCAGCCATTTTTATCCTTCCTCTAGACAGAGGGCGAGAAACAGAGACAGAAAAGAAGAGAGAAGAAACATCATTTTCCAGCTAGCAAAACTCCCCCACCCTATTGCAGGTACTCCCATATGTTGGCCAGGGTCTCCGGCCCAGGCCCTTGTATGTGCTAACGTGAGTTCTCTGCCGGGTGAGTCACCTGCAGGCCCCTGAGTTTAGTTTTTGAGTAGTATCCTGGAACCATAACTCGAGCAAAGAGGAAGCAGGCTCAATCCTGAATGTTCATGACACTTTCATGGGTAATATAGCTTAAATGCTTCACATTTACCTCATTAATCAGCTAATTAATAATAATTGACTGATAAATTATCACAACTGCTGAATGGTACAGGTGTTGTAGAATCCCCATTTCAGAGGTGGCAGAACCCCAGAGAGTCTAAGCAAATACGAACTTTTCCTCAACAGTTCCTGAACCATCGACTTAGGAGATGACTCTCAGTTGATGGGGAAGCTCCACATTAGAAAATCCTCCTCGGGAGTCGGGCGGTGGCGCAGCGGGTTAAGCGCACATGACGTCAAGCACAAGGACCGGCATAAGGATCCCGGTTCAAGCCCCCGGCTCCCTGCCTGCAGGGAAGTCGCTTCACAGGCGGTGAAGGTCTGCAGGTGTCTGTCTTTCTCTCCCCCTCTCTGTCTTTCTTCCTCTCTCCATTTCTCTCTGTCCTATCCAGCAACAATGACATCAATAACAACAATAATAACTACAACAACAATAAAACAACAAGGGCAACAAAAGGGAAAATAAATTAAAAATTTTTTTTTTTAATTCTCCTCAAAACCCACGGATTTTTAGGAAAAAAAAAAAAAGTCAAGAGTCGGCGGTAGCATAGCAGGTTAAGCACACATGGTGCCACGTGCAAGGACCAGCATAAGGATCCCGGTTCGAGCCCCTGGCTCCCCACCTGCATGGGAGTCACTTCACAGATGGTGAAGCAGATCTGCAGGTGTCTATCTTTCTCTCCCCCTCTCTGTCTTCCCTTCCTCTCTCCATTTCTCTCTGTCCTAACAACGACGACATCAATAACAACAACAATAATAACTACAACAGTAAAACAACAAGGGCAACAAAAGAGAAAGTAAATAAATACTTTTTTAAAGAAGTCACATAATTGAAAATGGAAAGTTATTTTTCTGTCTGGCCTAAGAAGTGTAACAGATAAAAAGGGAACAAGCACTGGAGCATGGGTTCTCCTGCACTCATGTTACCATGCACAGGGACACAGGCTCAAGTCCCCAGTCCTCACTGGAGGTTGGGTGGGAGGGGAGAGAATTCATCAGCAATGGAGCAGTGATGCAGATGTCTCTCTTCTCTGTCTTTTTCTCACCATCTCTCATTTGTTTTTTTTTTTTTTAAAGTGTTGATAAGTGTTATGAAACGGGATTGAAACACCAGAACTATCTCTACCTGCCTCTCTGATGGGTCTGTGTTTTCATTGCCCCGTAAGGAGAAAACATTAATCGCATATAGTTGGATTCACCAATCTTCAAGTTGCTTCCATTTTCTTTAATTAATTTGTGTATTTATTATTGGATAGAGACAGAGAAATTGAGAGGGAAGGGGGAGGTAGAGAGGGAGACAGAGAGACATGTGCAGCCCTGCTTCACCACTTATGAAGCTTCCTCCTGCAGGTGGGGACCGGGGGCTTGAACCTGGGTCCTTCTGCACTGTAATGTGAGCAGTTGACCAGGTGTGTCATCGCCTGGCCCCCACAAAGTTGCTTCTAGAAACTCAGATTGTCCAGCATTTACTCTCCTTCGCTAATTACCTCATTCTCAGAAAAGTGTTTTCTTTCCAGACCTCTGGGAAAATAAGATTCCTGGTTGGATTTTCTAGGACATGAGTCTCTTGCAAACCATGAAGCAGTTTTATAACCTTACCCTCTGTTTGGAAATCACCCTGGATTGTCCAGTGGAGACAGCCATCATGGCTTCCTGCTGGAAAGATAGTCATCTCAGCAAATGCTTGGGCTGGTGGTCATCAACTTTGCCCCGCAGGGCCTGGGCACACATGCACCGGTGCGCATGAAGCCGCCTCAGCAGCACGCAGCCTGCGTGACTCTCCGCAGGGAAGGCAGCAAATGTAAACAGAAGTCCCCACTCCACCCCACCCCACCCCCTAGGGGTACCCCAGCCTGCAGAGCACAGCCTGACGGAGAGCATTATGCTAAGAGGCCGGGTTCATTTTCAGGTTAGAAAGCTTTAAGTGCAAGCTGATATGGCTCCCAGTTTCCTTCCCATCCTCCCTGAGCTGTGGAAAACTGTGGCCTTTGCCATGGAAATCCACTGTGAGATGCAGGAAGGGGACATTGTTAGCCCAAAGCCCGAGAGTGGCTGTGACTGGCACCATGTCATGCCTGGGTGGCACACTGGGCTGGCTTTCTGGGGACCTTATTTTATGATCATGCACCCCAGAACCTGTGCACCCAGCGGCCATCTCTGACAGAAACATGCAGCTGACATGCGTGATCTTGTGCTGCTGCAGCTCCAGAGAGCTCACAGGCCACTAAGAATCCAGCTGTGTGCTCCAGGTGCTGGCTCACTAGGTGGGTCCCTTGTCTTGCTATGCATGCATTTCTGGGTTTGAACCCCAGCACCACATGGCATTCCGAAGCCACCGGGGGAAACTGCACAGACAGTGGAGGAATGGTGTCTCTCTCTCTCTCTCTCCCTTTCTCTCTCTCTCTCTCTCTCCCTTTCTCTCTCTCTCTCTCCCTTTCTCTCTCTCTCTCTCTCTTTCTCTCTCTCCCTTTCTCTCTCTCTCTCTCTCTTTCTCTCTCTCCCTTTCTCTCTCTCTCTTTCTTTCTCTCTCTCCCTTTCTCTCTCTCTCTCTCTCCCTTTCTCTCTCTCTCTCTCAAATTAAAAAGAATGAAAATACTGGCTCAGGAGCCACAGAATCACTCAGTCAGGAGGTGTGTCACATAAGTGTGGCTCCTGGAAACAGTCGCCTCTGGGTTAGTCGTCAGGCCCATCTCACAGAAGCCAGCCAGTGCCCCTGCTGTCACCTGATGAGCTTCTCCTCAGACTCACCCCCAGGCCACTCCCCCAGAGGACTCTGCAAACCTGACACCACCCACAAGATGCCTAGATTCTTGATAGTGGGGCAGCACACAGAGAAGTGACTTCCTTTTAGAGCTCATGGGATAGAGGCGGGAGGGGTTATGGGAATGAAGGCTGGGAGACTGACCTCAAGGTTCCTGGTAACACTGAGAGATGCCTGCCTTTCTGTTTTTCTTTTAACTGTTTCGTTTCTTTCTCTTGTTGTTTCTTTTATTTTATTTATTAGGTAGAGCTAGAGAAATCGAGAAGGGAGGGGGAGAAATAGAGAGGCAAAGATACAGAGGAACACCTGCAGCCCTACTTTCCCACTTATGAAGCTTCTATCGGCAGGTGGGAGCCAGGGGCTTGAACCCAGGTCCTGGCACACTGTAATGTGTGCACTTAACCAGGTGCAGCACTGCCTGCTCCCCCCCCCTTCTTTTTATTTTTCTTTCTTTTTCTTTCTCTCTCTCTTATTGCCACCAGGCTTATTGCAGGGGCCTCAGTGCATGACAAATCCATTGCTCTCAGCAGCGATTTTTTTCTCTTATTTATTTTTTTTCTTTCTATTTTGTTTGACAGGACAGAGAGAACTTGAGAGGGGATAGGGAGATAGAGCAGGGAAGAGAGAGATAGGCACCTGTAGACTTGCTTCTCTGCTTGTAAAGCACCCTCCCTGCAGGTAAGGAGCAGGGAGGGTCTCAAACCTGGGTCCTTATGCATGATGATATGTGTACCAAACTGGGTGTGCCACTGCCCAGCCCTGATTCATGCCTTTCTTTTTAAAAAAATTTTATTTGTAAAATGGAAATATTGATAAGACCATAGGATAAGAGGGGTACAATTCCACACAGTTTCTACCACCAGAACTCCATATCCCATCCCTTTCCTTGAAAGCTTTCCTATTCTTTATCCTTCTGGGAGTATGGACCCAGGATCATTATGGGGTACAGATAGTGGGAGGTCTGGCTTCTGTAATTGCTTCTCCACTAAACATGGGTGTTGACAGGTCGATCCATACTCCCAGCTCTTTCCCTAGTGGGGCAGGGCTCTGGGGAGGTGGAGCTCTAGGACACATTAGTGGAGTCATCTGCTCAAGGAAGTCAGGTTGGCATCATGGTAGCATCTGGAACTTCCTGGCTGAAAAAGAGTTAAAATATGAAGCAGAACAAATTGTTGACTAATCAGGAACCTAAAGGCAAGAATATTGCAGATGAAGATTTGGACTCTCCTCTGGAGAATGGAAAGTCCCTACCATTGTTGATCCACATTGAGGGTAAAGTCCTATAGGGTCCCACAAAGGGGTCCATTATGTTTTTCCTGATGGAGATGACCAGTGACAGTGGCAAGAGGGATCTGTTAGAGGTCTAGGCCCATCATGTCTGTGTGGGAATCCCAGGACTCCTCGACTAGGGCCCCAGGTGATGGGGTGGCCTGGTAGTGACTAAAGAGTCATTGTTTAAGTATGCTGGTCTCTTGCCCTTATTCAGATTTTGTAGTCCTTACTTTGTCTGACAAGGTTAGCTTTGGAATGGTTGAGGGAAGTGAAATAGGTGAGGAGAATATCTTGGTCTAAGTAGAAACTATTTTATTAGGTACTTTATGGTGTCTTTTTTGGTCTTTCTACTTGTTTGCTGCATTTACTGACTCACTGAAAACCATTGTGCACTTTTGCTTTAAGGTATATATTTTCCCCTAACTTATGGATACATGTGTACAGATGCCCTATCTCATGGGACTTAATCTATATCTAGGTTTTGAGGTCTTGTTAAGAAGTGCACCACTTGATATGGAATTAAGGAGTCCTATGAGCTAGGAAAGGTCTCACCAGAGTAATGAAGCTGAAGGGTAGACATTCCACACACTCCGAAGTGAAATATGCCAAGGTGCTACTGGTTGCATTGATTAGAGTGGGATCAGCAGATGCAGCATCAGTTGGTATGAATTGAGGGAAGCATGCAGGAAAGTGAGCCTCACACTAGAGGTTCCAAGATTGGGAGAAATATGAGCTTAACAGAGAATGGAAAAAGTTCCTGCTGTCTTAGGGTTTAAGAAGGCAATGGATAGTTATTGCTATAACCAAATTATTTGGCAATTTTGTTAACTTTGAAAATTCATTGTTAAGATTTGCTGTATCATACAAGACTTCACCATAATTTATGTCCTTTTATGCTACTTACCGATAGCTGGATCTTATAAAGTAATGCCACCAATTGCTTCTGTTCTCCCTGGTCTAAACTTTTAGGAGATTTAATATTTCAAAGAACAAGACATTATTAAAAATATATTAACACGGAGTCGGGTGGTAGTGCAGCAGTTTAAGTGCAGGTGGCACAAAGCTCAAGGACCAGCGTAAGGATCCCAGTTCGAGCCCCTGGCTCCCCACCTGCATGGGAGTCACTTCACAAGCGGTGAAGCAGGTCTGCAGGTCTGTCTATCTTTCTCTCCCCCTCTGTCTTCCCCTCCTCTCTCCATTTCTCTCTGTCCTATCCAATGATGATGACATAAATAACAACAACAATAATAACTACAATAAAAAACCACAAGGGCAACAAAAGGGAATAAATACTAAATAAATAAATAAATGTTTTTTTAAAAAAGAATTGTATTAACAATTTGAGCCCACTCTTGTAATTCAATCTTATTACCTAATTGAAGTTTTAAGTGCTTAGATTGAAGAAACATACTCAGAGCTATGGTCTGTTCATCAAAAAGTTTGAGATATTCAATTCATTTTCCCCCTCTCATATTAATTAGTGCTTTGTGAGACTATAAGTTCATAAGAGTGTGTATTAACACCATTCCCAATACCAAAGATCTGTGTCCTTCCCCCTCCCCCCACAGTGAAGCTGAGCATCTATCCTCAACCTCCACCCAGAGATTTTCACTTTAGTGCCCGACTCCAAACTCAGTCAGATACTGCTCTAAGTTCCCCTTTCTGTTCTTCTTTCTCAACTTGTTTGTGGGTGGGATCATCCCATACTCATCTTTGTCTTTCTGACTTACCTTACTTAACATAATTCTTTCGAGCTCCATCCAAGGTGGGTTAGAGAAGATGGGTTTATTATCCTTAATAGCTGCGTAGTATTCTATTGTGTATATATACCACAGCTTTCTCAGCCATTCATCTGTTGTTGGCCACCTGATTTGCTTCCAGGTTTTACCTATTACAAATTGTGCTACTATGAACATAGATGTACATGTATCTTTTTGGTTGGGTGTTGTGGAGTCCAAAACTGAACCCAGAAGAATTACAAAACCTAAATGGACCAATCACAGACAAAGAAATCAAAGCAGTTATTAAGAACCTCCCCAAATACAGAAGTCCAGGACCAGATGGCTTTACAAATGAATTCTACAAAGCTTTTAGGAAACCGTTAATACCTATACTTTTAAAGCTATTCCAAAAGATTGAAGAAACAGGAACACTCCCTTCCACCTTCTATGAAGCCAGCATCACCCTGATATCAAAAGCAGACAGGGACAGAACAAAAAAGGAAAACTACAGACCAATATCGCTGATGAACATAGATGCTAAAATATTGAACAGGATCCTAGCCAACCGGATACAGCAGTATATTAAAAAGATGGTCCATCACGACCAAGTGGGATTTACTCCAGGAATGCAAGGCTGGGTCATTGACCTGTAAGTCAATCAATGCCATTCACCACACCACACCACATCAATAAAAGCAAAACCAAAAACCACATGATTATCTCAATAGATGTGGAAAATTTTTTTGACAAAATTCAACACCTGTTCTGTCAGGTTCTCCCCAACAGGTAGTCGTGAGGAGGGAGATCTGGACCAGCCGGACCCCCCTTCTGGGGCTGAGCAGGAGGGGGAGTGTCGACGACTTGAGAAAAGAAAAGACACCAAGTCTGGAGTTCTGTTAAGGCAGTGACTCGCTTTATTGAGGAAAAGGCCATTCTTTATGGGCTGGGGGGGGGGAAGGGAGGCGGGGATGGAAAGGTAGGGTGAGATGACGTTAGAGGTGGCCTATGCTCTTTACACATCATCAGCTGGAGGGCAGAGGTGAATTCAGGCATGGCCTACAGGAAGTGCTGTGTCACTCTGAGGAAGTTAGTGACCGTCAGCAAAACTCAAGCCAGGCTTACAGAGTGTCTGCTGGTCCTAGATCGAGGCCAAGCAGGTCCCAACACTGTTCATGTTCAAAGCACTACAAAATGGGAATAGATGAAAAATCCTTCAAGATAGTGGATTCCATATACAGCAAACCTACAGCCAACATCATACTCAACAGACAGAAGCTAAAAGCATTCCTCCTCAAATCGAGGACTAGACAGGGCTGTCCATTATCACCATTACTCTTCAACATAGTATTGGAATTTCTCACCATAGCAATCAGGCAAGAGAAAGGAACCAAAGGAATGGAGATTGGAAGGGAATAAGTCAAACTCACTATTTTCAGATGATATGATAGTATACAAAGGAAAACCTAAGAATCCAGCAGAAAGCTACTGGAAGTTATTAGGCAATATAGCAAGGTGTCAGGCTATAAAATTAATGTAAAAAATCAGTGGCATTTCTTTATTCAAACACTAAGTTCGAAGAAGAGGATATCCAGAAATCACTCCCATTCACTATCACAGCAAAATCAATAAAATATCTAGGAATAAACCTGACCAAAGAAGTGAAAGACTTGTATACTGAAAACTATGAGTTGCTATTCAAATAAATAGAAATACCAAGAAATAGAAAGATATTCCATGCTCATGGATTGGAAGAATTAATATCATCAAAATAAATATTCTGCACAGAGCCATATACATATTTAATGTGATTCCCATCAAAGTCCCTCCAAGTTTCTTTAAGAGAATAGAAAAAATATTTTTCAATCATTTATCTGGATCCAGAAAGCACCTAGAATCGCCAAAACAATCTTGAGGAAAAGAAACTGAAATGGAGGCATCAAACTCCTGGATCTCAAACTATATTATAAGGCCATCATAATCAAAATATCCTGGTACTGGAACAAAAATAGGTATGCAGACCAGTGGAACAGAATTGAAAGCCCAGACCTAAGCCCCACACCTGTGGACATCTACTTTTTGATAAAGGGGCCCAAGTTATTAAATGAAGGAAGGAGGGTCTCTTCAATAAATGGTGCTGGGAAAACTGGGCTCAAACATGCAGAAGAATGAGACTGAACCACTTTATCTCACCAGAAACAAAAATCAACTCCAAATGGATTAAGGACTTAGATGTTAGACCAGAAACTATCAAATACTTAGAGGAAAATATTGGCGGAACACTTTCCCACCTAAACCTCAATGGCATCTTTGATGGTACAAACCCAATTGCAAGGAAGACTAAAACAAAAACAAATCAGAGGGACTACATCAAATTGACAAGCTTCTGCACAGCAAAAGAAACCCATCACCCAAGCAAAGAGATCTCCCACAGAATGGGAAAAGATCTTCACATAACACATTGAAAACAAGAGTCTTAATAACCAAAATATAAAGAGGGCTCACCAAACTTAGCAACAAAAAAGCAAATGACCCCACCCAAAAAAATGGGCAGAGGCTATGAACAGAATATTCACCACAGAAGAGATCCAAAAGGCCAACAAACGTTATGAAAAATTGCTCCAGGTCACTGATTGTCAGAGAAATGCAAATAAAGACAACAATGAGACACCACCTCACTCCTGTAAGAATGTCATACATCAAAAATGACAACGACAACAACAAATGCTGGAGAGGGATATATCTCTCCTAGGGATGTATCATGATTTTCTGGTGGTCCTTCAATGTGGTGACAGCTTATCATGTCTCCAGAGGCCCCAGCCCCTTCAGGAGGGCTCCTTCTCATTCCTCTGGTGGGTCCTGGCAGCGAAAGTCTGATGGTGTTGCCAACAGGCCTTCTCTGTTTCTGAAAAGGAACTGTCTTTAGGCATGATGGCTAGTTGTGCTGTCAAGATCTGCTGTCCAGACATACTATTTTTATTACTTATTTAAAGAATGCTTTGAAGGAAATCAAAATGCATTGAAAATCTCAGTTGTTTGCTCATTTTTTCTGAGCTGCTGGTGAGAAAGGGGGTGGGGTGGGGCTTGGAAAGAAAGCCAGCCCCAGCTGTGAAAGCCCACTGGGCCAAGGGGGACTCTTTCTGCTTTTGACCCCAAACAAAAGAAGCACAAAGAGAGGTGATCAAAACTGACAGATGTTAGAGTCTGGCAGGTGAATGAATAGTCTTTATTTTTCTAAAGCTCCTGAATACTGAAATTCAGCACTTCCTGTGACAGCTTGCTTGTCAGATGACTGTGGAAATAAATGTCCCCACCTGTGGAAGTAAATACCCTACAGGGGATATAGGACAAAACTCCAAAGCCTGAGGAAGTGGCAGCCCAGGGAACTGAGAGGGCAAGGACTCCTCAGAAGGGGCTCTGCCAACTGCAATGGGCTGAGTGGTATCCTCAGTCCCACCTGGACAGTCAGGCGTCCCTAGTCCCCACGGACACACATGGCAGCTGAGCCTCAGAGGGACAGAAGGTCCCTCTGCAGTAAACTGGAAAACTGCCCAGACTCTGGACAAGAAGTTTTCTCATGGGTCTGGTGGTGGCACTCCTGATTGAGCTCACATGTTACAATGCACAAGGACCTGGGTTTGAATCCCTAATCCCCACCTGCAGGGTGAAAGCTTTGCAAGTGGTGAAACAGTGTTGCAAGTGTCTTTCTGTTTCTTTCCCTCACTACCATACCCTTCCATCTTGATGTCTCTCTATCCAATAAATAAAGATAATACATTGAAGGAGAAGGGGAAGGGGAAGGGGAAGGGGAAGGGGAAGGGGAAGGGGAAGGGGAAGGGGAAGGGGAAGGGGAAGGGGAAGGAAGAAGAAGAAGAAGAAGAAGAAGAAGAAGAAGAAGAAGAAGAAGAAGAAGAAGAAGAAGAAGAAGAAGAAGAAGAAGAAGAAGAAGAAGAAGAAGAGGAAGGAGAAGAAGAAGAGGAAGAAGGAGGAGGAGGAGGAGGAGGAGGAGGAGGAGGAGGAGGAGGAGGAGGAGAAGAAGAAGAAGAAGAAGAAGAAGAAGAAGAAGAAGAGGAAGAAGGAGAAGAAGAAGAAGAAGAAGAAGTTTTCTCTTTTCCAACCCCAGTGAGCTCCACACCAGTGAGAAAGGTCTACATCCAAAGGTCAGGAACAGCAAGTTTCTGACAAAAACTTGGAGGAATAAGAACTCTGATGCACTGTTGGTGGGAATTCAAGCTGATGCCACCCCTGTGGAGAATTCATCAGCAAATGAACAGTAGAAACACCTTATAATTTAGCAGTACCACTCCTGAGCATGTAACTAAAGGACATGAAAACGGTAATTCAAAGGCATATTTGCATCACTGTCTCAAAGTGGCATTATTTACAATAACCAAAGAGTGGAAGCAACCTAAATGTCTATCAACAGATGACTGGATAAAGAAGTTATGGGATGGGGGCCAGGCAGTAGTGTAGCAAGATAAGTGCACATGGGGCCAAGTGCAAGGACTGGTATAAGGACCCTGGTTTGAGCCCCCGGCTCCCCACCTGCAAGAGGGTCTAATCACAGGTGGTGAAGCAGGTCTGCAGGTGTCTGTCTTTCTCTCCGCCTCTCTTTCTTCCTCTCCTCTCTCCATTTCTCTCTGTCCTACCCAACAGCAATAATAACAACAACAACAATAGTAATAATCACAACGACGTTAAAACAAGTCCAACAAAAGGGGAAAAAATAGCCTCCAGGAGCAGTGGATTCATAGTGCAGCCACTGAGCCCCCGCAGTAACCCTGGAGGCAAAAAAAGAAAAAGAAGTATCTATATCTGTGTATCTATATGTATTTATATGTAATGGAAAACTACTCTGCAATCAAAAAAATAGGAGATTGTATCATTTAGAACAAGATGGGTGGAACTGGAGATGTTTATGCTAAGTGAAACATAGAAAGAAGATAAAGACAACTACCAGATGGTTTTAATCATATGTGAAAGATAAATAACTAAAATTTGCTAACAATAATAATAATAGTAACAACCAAACTAACTCTTAGAGGCTATGCAAACGATGGTGGTCATCAAGGAAATGGAGAGGGAGGTGGACAACAGTTTGAGGAGTGTCTTTGTTGTGCTGGGGCAGGAATTTTGATTGGCAGACATGTTGAGTCTGACACACACATTTAGAGATGTGAAACTGTACCCCCCCCCCCAAAAAAAAAAGAAAGAAAGAAAAGAAAACTGAGTGGAGATCTCTTCCAAGCTGATAAGCCCCAGATAATTCACAGGTTTCTGGTTTCTCAAATGATAGTTTGAAAGTAGAGAATTGAGGTAATCTACTTAGGTAAAGGGTGTCAGAAAAACAGCATAAGATCTTTGAAAACCATGAGTGATTGAAGCCAGTCTTATTGTTAAGTAAGATTCCCCAGCAGAGATGCTCAGCAGAGGAGGTGACTGCTCAGGAAATTTAGTCCAGAGTATCTGCTATGGACCGTGTGGTGCGGAGAAACTATGTTAGGCATTCCGTCTGCACCTCCCACCTTCTGCACCCCATAATGACCCTGGGTCCATATTCCCACAGGGTTAAAGAATAGGAAAGCTATCAGGGGAGGGGATGAAATACGGAACTCTGGTGGTAGGATTGTACCCCTCTTATCCTATGGGCTTGTCAGTGTTTCCATTTTATAAATAAATTAATTAAAATACAGGAAGAAAATAGTCAAACAGAACAAAACAAAAGAAGATATTCCATCCACATAGAATTTGACTTCTGGTCCAGTTTCCAGAGCACCAGTATGTCCGACCTGCAGAGCCAGAGTTGCAGTTAGAATAGCTGCACCCCTAGTGGAAGCTGCTAGTTATTGTGGCATCATACATGCCACAACCCCTCAAATATCTCGATTGGTCTAGCTCCTTTCTCATCGCCAAAGAAATGTAGGGTAAGACAGAATTTATTTGCAGAGGAATTAGGACAGTTATTTATTTATTTTTATTTATTTATTCATTTATTCTCAATACAGTATGAAGGAGACTGAGACAGGGACCCCAGTTTGTAGCCAGCAACAAAGGAAGGAAGGAAGGAAGGAAGGAAGGAAGGAAGGAAGGAAGGAAGGAAGGAAGGAAGGAAGGAAGGAAGGGCTCGGCTTCCAACTCTAGGTCAACAGCAGATCGACAGTGGACCAACAGTCCAGGGACTGGCGTGATTTGTTTAACTCTTCCTTTCTGTAAGAGACCTCTTCAAGTCTCGTGGATCAGAGGCTTTTTGCTACGTAGGAAAAGTAGAGCCACGATGAACGGGAGGTTTTAGGTGTGAGATCCAGAGCTTAGCAGCTTCTAGACACACTTCTCAGGAGGCTATGATGTCACAGGCCACTGCAGGAAATTCACTGTCCGTAGTGTTAGACATTTCACCAAGGAATTCTTCCACAGGAAATGTCGTCCCAAGCACAGGAGCTAATCTTTTCGATCTCAGGAAGAAGCCGATCAAAGGTGTGGAAATCTGACTCTTAAAAAATTAATTAGGTCACTCTGGGGAAAAGAGGAGGAGGGGGACTGCAAGCCGAGGACGCCTGGAATTCATAGACATTAGAAGACGTTTGGTGCTTTATGGATGCAGACAGTGTTGCCCTAGGAAGGTGAGTGTTCTAACACAGGATGGTAGACAAGTAAGGGCACAGGCCTGGGAGAAGGGGGTTGAGGGGTTGCCAGGTGGGTGAGAGGGAGGAAGAGAGAGGAGGCATACTTTAGATGGTGACCTAAGGTTTTGGGTTTGAGGTAGGGACAAAACATAAGTACCCAACCCACAGCCACTTCCCAGGACAAAGACACTGCTGTCACTAGGTCCGCATCAAGTGGGACTGTATTTCTTGGTCTCCCTCTACATATTCCCCTCCCCATATGCAAACCACCTCCCCACAAGGGCCAAAAGAGCGATGTTTTCAAACTACAGACATAGCCCCCTAATGCATAAGGGTGTCCCATTGCTCTCATATGAAAAATAAGTCCTTATAGTAGTTTCTTTCTCTTTTTTTTAATTTCCTTATTGGGGAATTAATGTTTTACATTCGACAGTAAATACAATAATTTGTACATGCATAACATTCCTCAGTTTTCCATATAACAATACAACCCCCACTAGGTCCTCTGTCATCCTTCATGGACCTGTGTTCTCACCACCCACCCACCCCAGAGGCTTTGACTTTGGTGCAATATGCCAATTCCAGTTCAGGTTCTACTTGTGTTTTTTTTTTTCTTCTAATCTTGTTGTTCAACTTCTGCCTGAGAGTGACATCATCCCACATTCATCCTTCTCTTTCTGACTTATCTCACTTAACATGAATTTTTCAAGGTCCATCCAAGATGGGCTGAAAACGGTGAAGACACCATTTTATATAACTGAGTAGTATTCCATTGTGCTTCTAGATCACAACTTGCTCAGCCACTCATCTGTTGTTGGACACCTGGGTTGCTTCCGGGTTTTGGCTATGACACATTGTGCTGCCAAGAACATATGTGCACACAGATCTTTTTGGATGGGTGTGTTGGGCTCCTTAGGATCTCTCCCCAGGAGAGGAATCGCAGGGTCCTTTATTCTTTTTTTGCTTGTTTCTTTTTTTTTGTTTGTTTGTTTGTTTTGGCCCACTCATTACTGAGTCTTCATGACTCCAGGTCTATTTTCTTGGAGGTGGGGGTGAGGGAGAGAAATATACCACAGCACAGAAACTACCTCCAGGTAGGTCCACTTCTAGCCTCCTGACAGTTCTCCAAACGGCTCTCCACAGAGGCTGGACCAATTGACATTCCCACCAGCAGTGCAGGAGGGTTCCTGTCTTTATAATAGTTTCAATCATGTCAATAAGAATACTTAAATTCTCTTATAATTAAAGCCTTCCAGGGGAAATATAGGGGGGGGAGTATCTGTTCTCTTTGTCAACTGAATAAGGAAAGTTCTTTCTCTCTTTTCCTCCCTCCTTCTCTTCCTTCCTTCAATTATTTCAATTAAAACAAAAGTCCTCCCTCCTCCCTTTCTCTCTTCCTTTCTGTCTCTTCCTTCTCCCTTCTCTCTTTTTATCTCTCTCCCTTCCTCTCTTCCTCCTTTTCTTTCTCTTCCTTCCTCTTCCTCTTTGCCTCACTTCTTCCATTTTATTTATATATATCTATGTATATCTTTTAGCATCCTTTATTCTTTTTTTTGCTTTTTTTTTTTCTTTTTTTGGTTTTGGCCTACTCATTACTGAGTCTTCATGATTCCAGGCCTATATTCTTGGAGTTGGGGGTGAGGGAGAGAAAGGTACCACAGCACAGAAACTTCCTCCAGTGTGGTAGTGACTAGGCTCCAGCCTGGGCTGTGCACATGGCAAAGCAGGTGCGCTATCCAGGTGAGTTCTTGTGCAGGTCCCTACATCCTCTCTCCTCTTATGTTACTTACTTATCACCTGAGTTAGCACTTGAACTAGATGTGTGCACAATGAATTCGCCACTCCTGGCAGCTATCTTTTCCCCTTCCATTTCTTTTATTAGATAGGACAGAGAACTTGAGCGGGAGGAGAGAGAGTGGGGAGAAAGGGAGATAGCTGCAGACCTGCTCCACCACTCATGAAGTGTTCCCTCTGCAGGTGGGAAGGAGCTAGAACTTGGGTCCTTAAGTATTACAGTAAGGGATGTGCTCAACTGGGGACAGCACCACCCGGCCTCTCCAAAGTCTATAAGAGATTTTTTTCAGGGAACTTCACAAGTGGTGGAGCAGTGCTGCAGGTGTCTCTCTTTTTTTTTTCTCCCAATTTCTCCCTCCCCTCTTGATCTGTCTTTCTCTCTGTCTGTATCCAAAATAATAATAATGATCACTGTAAAAAAAAGTTGACTTAAAAAATGAAATTTTATTTTTATTTATATGGTATGACAGGTCAGAAAGCTATAAGCCCCAGCAGCACTGCAAGGCTGATGCTCCCCCAGATACTCCAGTGTTCTCGCATTAGCAGTCCATTAAGGATTCACGCAGAGTAAGCCTGAGTAATAGCGCATGGTTCTTATGCACACTGGGTTCATGAGCCCCAGCTGAAAGTAAACCCAAGCGCCCATCTTTCAGCCTGTTCTCGGTCTGCAGCAATGTGCAAACTCTTGTTCCTTCTGCAAATGGCAGCGAGGTAGGTCCCTGAGTGCTGTGTCCATCTCACGGCTTCCACCGGCGTGCAGGGCCCGCCCTAGCTGCTATCTTCTCTGCCTGCTCTTTTCTTTCCCATGTGTAAACATTGCTGAGCCATGTCCTGAGCCCAAGCTTTGTGCTACCCATATCCAGAGCATAGGGAATCTGCTCTCTTGTGGGATCTGCCTCCTGGCCTCTCAGTGAGACTCAGGCCGCTGAGCATTTGCTGGAGAGAAGGCCTCCTGTACCCAGACCATCTTCTGGTCACAGATCTCCAAGTGAGTCTCACAGCAGGGGAGCTTCCAAACCTCACTTCCCAAACTCTGTGACTCTCTGGCTTCTAGTCTACCTGGATGAAGCTCCCAACCTCGTCCTTCTGGGAGGAAGCTAAGCTCCACAACCATGTTAGTGAGCTGGGAAAAGCAGCGTTCCCTGTGTGAAACCATATAGAAGTCAGTGTGTGTACTTATCTCTAATAAATGCTCTCACAGGGGAATTTGAATCATACACTGTTTTCCATCTTACCAGAGATGCATAGATTTTTGTCTCTCTCTCTCTTCCTGAGGGAACTTTTAACTTAAGAATGTGTTTAAATCCCCTCGGCACGGTGGAATAATCATTAATGTTTATGGTCGCCGTGGCAACCGGAGAACTGGCGATGGAGTGGGAGAGCATCCTGAGAGAGGCAGATAAGCTGTGTCAATTATTGAACATCTGTCAAACACAGGGCCACTTGCAAGTGACAGGCAAAGAGCTCCGCAGCCAAAGTGGGCCACATGCATCTTCGCTACCCCACACTGAGGAGCATCTGTCCTGTGCTGTGTCACCGCCGTGGTGGCAGGGTGATTAGCTCTGGTTTCCTTGCACTTGGGGGGGTGTCCTTTCTGTGAGGAATATCCACTGGCTCATGTAATTTTTATGCCCTAATAACAGTCGTCTATTTCTCCTGGAGGTTGCTTTGCTGTTTCCTGAGCTCCTCATCTTTATTATTTCACATTATCTTTGTGACAACGCGTTGAGTTTGGTGAAGTCAGAGCTGTTGGGCAGAATTTTGCTTTTGGTGGGGCAAACCACCTCTCCAGTTATCAGTTCTGCAGAGATATATGGTTCCTCCACATCCTCTCTACTGTCTGTGGTGCACTCTCTGATAGAACTTCTTCCTCCTGAGTCCCCAGGTTCCTTGAACCCTCCTCCAGCATCCCAGGTGTCTATTGTTGACTAAGAAGCTGGAGGTCAAGTTAAACTTTCCCTATAATCCCTGCCCAGCCAGGAACTGTTCTTCCACTGCTGTCTCCCTGCTTGCAAACTGCCTTCACATTCTTGGTCCCCTAGGTGAGAACACTGAGGCTTAGAGAGAGGGTGCTATCTCTCCCAGGTCTCAGTCAGAAGCAGGCTTCTCCAGTGCTCAGCCAGTCTCATTTGGGAGGAACACCAAGCAGGCGTGGGAATCAGGCCCCTGGATGCCTACCCAACTTTGCCCAATGCCAGAAACAAAGCCAAGCCCAGGAAAGGTACAACTGCCTCTCCAGGACCTGCTCCCACTTCTGAGACGCTCTGGGCAGATTTTCTCAATGTTTCTGAAGTCCTATTGCTACCATCCCATTCTGTTGTCAGCCTGCTGCTAAGTTTCCCAAGTGGAGGTTTTCTTTATCATGAGCACCCAGCCAGGTGTGTCACCACCTCCCCCTGCCCAGCTTCTCTTGAAGACCCTCAGTCTCTAGAAAATTAGGGAATCTATCAATTTTTTTTAAATTTTTTATTTAAGAAAGGATTAATGAACAAAAACATAAGGTAGGAGGGGTACAACTCCACACAATTCCCACCACCCAATCTCCATAGCCCATCCCCTCCCATGATAGCTTCCCCATTCTCTAGCCCTCTGGGAGCATGGACCCAGGGTCATTGAGGGTTGCAGAAGGTAGAAGGTCTGGCTTCTGTAATTGCTTCCCCGCTGAACATGGGCGTTGACTGGTCGGTCCATACTCCCAGTCTGCCTCTCTCTTTCCCTAGTAAGGTGTGTGTCTGGGGAAGCTGAGCTCCAGGACACATTGGTGGGGTCTTCAATCCAGGGAAGCCTGGCCAGCATCCTGGTGGCATCTGGAACCTGGTGATTGAAAAGAGAGTTAACATACGAAGCCAAACAATTTGTTGAGCAATCATGGATCCCAAGCTTGGAATAGTGGAGAGGAAGTATTAGGGAGGTACTCACTGAAAACTCTAGTGTACTACTGCTTTCAGGTATATATTTTGCAGTAGTTTATGGATACGTATGCACATAAGCTCTCTCTCACAGAAACTGGTGTATATCTAGGTTATGGGACTTTGTTAGAAAGTGAACTACCTGAGATGAAATTAGAGTGTACTATAAAAGGAAAGGTCTCACCCGAGTAATGAAGCTGAAGGGTTGTCATTCCACACATGAAGTCTCTGGACACAGTCAGACTCCATAACACCCAACCAAAAAGAGGTGTGTACTCCTATGTTCATAGCAGCACAATTCATCATAGCTAAAACCTGGAAGCAACCCAGGTGCCCAACAACAGATGAGTGGCTGAGAAAGCTGTGGTATATATACACAATGGAATACTATGCAGCTATCAAAAAACAATGAACCCACCTTCTCTGACCCATCTTGGACAGAGCTAGAAGGAATTATGTTAAGTGAACTAAGTCAGAAAGATAAAGATGAGTATGGGATGATCCCACTCATCAACAGAAGTTGAGTAAGAAGATCTGAAAGGGAAACTAAAAGCAGGACCTGATCAAACTGTAAGTAGGGCACCAAAGTAAAAACCCTGTGGTGAGGGGTAGTCATGCAGCTTCCTGGGCCAGTGGGGGGTGGGAGTGGGCGGGAGGGATGGGTCACAGTCCTTTGGTGGAGGGAATGGTGTTTATGTTCACTCCTAGCAAAATGTAGACATATAAATCAGTAGTTAATTAATATGAGAGGGGGAAAATCAATTGTATGTCTCAAAGTCTCTCAAAACACAAACTGAATCCTTTTAATATATAGGCTGTGTATTTGATACACAGACTCTCTCAAAAGCCTAGACCAAGTAGATTAGAAGCATCCAATAGCACAGCTATATACAAGATACTGGACACTGTACAGCAAACCATAACAAAAGGACTTTTCAAAGTTAACCCAATTAACAAATAATGTGATGATAACATTAACTATCGATTGTCTTTTTGAACCCTAAGACAGCAGGAACCTCACATCTCCACTATAGAGCCCCTACTTCCCCCAGTCCTGGAACCCTTGGATAGGGCCCACTTTCCCGGATGCATCTCCCAATCCAAACCAAATAATATTGCATCCGCCGATCACAACCTAACCAATGCAACGATTGCCACCTCAACATGCTTCACCTCAGAATCTATCAATTTTAAGCCATATTTTCTCCACTTCTGATGGTTAACCTAACACTACAAGTGCTATACAAAGGGTCAGTGATTTTGCTTTCTGGATGAGCGTCACCTCATGCTAGACTTCAGCCACTCACTTCTCTCTGTTCTCTCATTTCCTCTCTTGGAAAACAGTGATCAACTCCTAGAGCTGAAGGAAGACAAATAGCATGCATGGACATGTCAGAAACACAAAGCACCAAGATAACCTGTCAGATCAGCTGCATGCCACAGTCATAATGTTGCCCTGGTCTGTGAGGTTAAGTACACGGAGAGCAGCAGAGCTCTAGAATGGGCTGAGCTCACACAGACAGTGCAGCTGTGCCATATGCACGACTCAGGTTCAAGTTTGCTACACACACTATATTGTGTGTGTGTGTGTGTGTGTGTGTGTGTGTGTGTGTGTGTGTGTGTGTGTGTGTGTGTGTGTACACGGTGTGTTTTACCAGAGCAGTGCTCAGCTCTGCTTATGGTGGTGCCAGGCATTGAACCTGAGACCTTGGAACCTCAAGCATGAGTGTCTCTTTGCATCTTGCTATCTCTTCCATCCAGCATTGTGCTTCTTCTCCCTCTCCCTCATCCCTCATCCCTCACCCCTCACCCCTCTCCCTCTCTGACTCTATCTTGAAAAGATAAAGCAGAGTAAGTTTGAATGAATGTAGATATAGAAAAAACTCCCCAAGCCCCCAAAGTAAAAGATATTTCCTTGAAAAACAGACACACAACAGGGGCTCATTCAGGCAGCAGATAAAGAGTTGCCATGCTCAGATGTTGTTTTTCTCCTGGAAGTTTTTCTCCAAGTTGCCTCCCCCCACCCCCTGCAAGTCTTTGTTTTGTTGTTTGAAAGAGATGTGAACTGTGAACGTCTTTGTTAGAACCTGCAACTCTGGAGCAGTAACTTAAGGAGCAGGTGGGTAGACGGAAGGGCAGCATTCAAGTCTTTCTCAAAGGACACTTGGAGTGGACATGTGACATGATGACAGGAGATGGCAGCTGAGGGCAGAGGACTGGGACCCATATCGAAAGAGAAGAAGTGACAGGGTCTGTGTGAGCCAGGGACTTCTGACCACAGTACAGACATTCCATGTGCACTAGCATTTTATTAAATGAACTGATCTGTTGATATTTTTTTTTCCAGAGCAGTGCTCAGTTCTGGATTATGGTGATGCTAGAGGTTGAACCTGGGACTTTCGTACCTTAGACATTGAAGTCTTTTTGTATAACCATTATGCCCTTATTTTTTTTTTTTGCCTCCAGGGTTATTGCTGGGGCTCAGTGTCTGCACTATGAATCCACTGCTCCTGGAGGCCATTTTTCCCCCTTTTGTTGCTCTTGTTGTAGCCTTGTTGTGGTTATTATTGTTGTTGTTGATGTCTTTCATTGTTGGATGGAACAGAGAAATGGAGAGAGGAGGGGAAGACAGAGAGGGGGAGAGAAAGACAGACACCTGCAGACCTGCTTCACCGCCTGTAAAGCGACTCCCCTGCAGGTGGGGAGCTGGGGGCTCGAACTGGGATCTTTACGCCGGTCCTTGCACTTTGCGCCACATGTGCTTAACCCGCAGCGCTACTGCCCGATCCCGTTATGCCCTTATTTTAAAGAAAGCAGGCTACTAGACTCAGGAATGAGCTTAGTGGGTAGAGTTCCAGATTAGCAAGTGTGAGGGTCTTAGCTTGATCCCCAAGACAGCTTAGGTTGGAGGGAAGCTCTGGTTATTTCTCTCTCCCATAAAACAAATAACCCTTTAAAAAGAGAGAGTGATGACATGATGTATTTATGTATTTATTCATTTTTAGTTAGTGATTTAATATTGAGTTACAAAATTATAACATAACAGGTATAATCCCACGCTTTTTCCACCACCAGAGCTCTGTGTCCCCATTCCCTCCATTGGAAACTGCATTAGTTCTCCCAAGATCACAGATATGGGTTGACTATTACTTCTATAACTATCTATATTTATATGTTTTTGCCGATTTTTTCCCTATGATCCTGTCTTCTCTTCCTTTTTAAGTCACACCTATATCTATTACTGCTTCTGTATTTTTCTCTTCTCTCTCTGGGTCCTGATGGAATTGGGGTTCAGAGCCCTTCAGTCATCTTCCCCTAGCATTTCTCCCCTCCCCCAGTATAAACCAAAATTCTTTATGGGGTGGAGAAGGTGAGAGATAGAGCATCTGTAATTGCTTCTCAGCTGGACATGGGCGTTGGCAGGTGGATCCATACTCCCAGCCTATTTCTATCTCTCCCTAGTTGGGGAGGGCTCTGGAGAGGTGAGATTCCCAGACTCCCTGGGCAGATGACCTCACCAACGTGTCCCAGAACCTCAGCTCTCCAGAGACATGATGTTTATTCATCTGGTTGTGCAAAGGGAGGCGTTGGCTGGAGCTGTGACTCTGAATCACTCACACCCTTGCCTGCAGAGTCTGAAGGAGCCCAAGGGGGTGCCTTTCTGTGGGGGAAGTGGGAGGCTCCCTTCCCTGCTGTGCATGGGAGCTTGCCCACAGCAAGTTGGCTGGTGGCTTGTGGGTCTAACATCCAAGTCCTTGATCCACTTGGAATTTACTTTTGTACTTAGTGAAATATAATGGTTCAATTTAATTCATCTGCATGTTTCAACCCATTTTTTCCAACACCATTTGTTGAAGAGACTCTGCTTTCCCCATTGAATAGTCTGGGCACCTTTGTCAAAGATTAGAAGTCCATAGGTGTGCGGGCTTACTTCTGGGCTCTCAATTCTATTCCACTGGTCATGTTTCAGTACCAAGCAGTTTTGATGACAATGGCCCTATAATACAGTTTGACATCTGGGAGTGTGATGCCTCCTGAAGGCGATTTTTCCCTTTTTGTTGCCCTTATTGTTTATAGTTATTGTTATTATTGTTGCCATTGTTGGATAAGGCAGAGAGAAAGGGAAGACAGAGAGGGGGAGAGAAAGATAGACACCTGCAGACTTGCTTCACCAGTTGTGAAGTGACTCCCTGCAGGTGGGTAGCTGGGGGCTCGAGCCGGATCTTTACGCCGGTCCTTGCGCTTTGCGCCACGTGCGCTTAACCCGCTGCGCTACCACCCGGCCCCCTTTTTCATTCTTCTCCCCTTTCTTTCTTTCTCCTTTCCTTTCATTCATCCATCCCTTCTTTTTAGTATAGTGTAAGGGAATGAACAGAGGGTGTCACATATCACATATCACAGGATGAAGCTTCACAGAATCAAGCTCAAGATCAGAGCTTCTGTCAAAGGACTCTCTCAGAGGCTAGATCTTCTCACCACCTCAGACTTGGATTTGGACATGTCTGAACCTATGTCTTCAAAGGAAGACAGCTCACCTGCTAGGACATATGTGCTGCCGTGTGTGTGTGTGTGTGTGTGTGTGTGTGTGTGTGTGTGTGTGTGTGTGTGTGTTCCAAGTTGGACCCCTAGCACCACATGGGGGTGCTGTAGTGTCACTCTCAGAAATAAAAAATAAAAATAAGGAATGACAAAAGTCAGCCCAGGAGCAGTGAGATCACACACGGGTCAGCCCCAGGAGCCACAGAGAAGAAATAATGATAGTAACAACAAAAAACCTTTGCTGTTGGAAAAAGGAGCTAACCAGAAAAAAGTAATTAAGGAACGGGCACACTGGAGTCAGTTTCCTGTAGACTGGGACACAATGTGCCAAAGATGGTACCATCCTAGGGCCTCTGCCCAGCCCACCATTCCATTATCACTAATCTTAGTTTTCCAACTGAGTCCTGGAAGCCTCCCGCTCTATTAAAGCATGCCTTCCAAGTGTCTGTTTACTAGGTTGTTACAGATTGCCAATGGGACGGGAACTGTCTGTCACATCCAGAGCAATTAGTGTGTGAAGACTTATCAAAAGAAATCTGTCAAGTTTGAATCAGTATAAATATTGCATGGAAGTCCCTCAGGAAATCATACTGAGTGGGAGAGTTTTTTTTTTTCTTCTTCTTTTATTTTGTGGATTGCAGCATGTGAGAATGCATTTCGGTTTTGATTTGTTTGTTAACTTAGCTTGACTTCTTCTCAATTCTGACAGCGTTGCATGGAGCCCAGCGGATTGGCGCTGTGGTCTGACGGAAACTGACTTCAGTTCCTGTGGGGAAGGAGATTGTGTGTCGAATGACAACAGCGCTTCTTTCTTCTTCCCCAGGCAGGAGGCATGGAGCCCTGGAACTTGGACCTTACCCTTTCCAGCCCTCAGGATATTTTTTAAAGATTTTTAAAATGTATTTATTTAATTTGACAGGACAAAAAGAAATTGAGAGGGAGGGGATACAAAGAGACAGAGAGACATCTGCAGCATCCTTTACCAGCTGTGAAGCTTTCCCCCTGCATGTGGGATCTGGGGGGTTGAACATGGGTCCTTGTGTATGGTAGCATGTGCACTGAACCAGATGCAGCTAAAACTAGCTCCCTAAAATTCTTTTTAAAATGTTCTGTTAGTGATTTAATACTGATGTACAAGGTTGTAAGATAATAGGGGTATAATTCCGTACAGTTCCCACCACCATTGTGCTGTGGCCCCATCCCCTTCATGGGGAACTTCCCTATTGCTTATCCCTCTGGGAGTATGGACCAGAATTCTTTATGGGGGTGCAGAAGGTAGGAGTTCTGGCTTCTGTAATTGCTTCTCTGCTAGACATGGATGTTGGCAGGTCAGTCCATACTCCCAGCCTGTTTCTTTCCCTAGTGGGGCCGGGCTCTGGAGACGTGAGGTTCTAGGACACAATGGTGAGGTCGTCTGCCCAGGGAAGTCAGGATGGAGTCACAGTAGCATATGCAACATGGTGGCTGAACAGCGGTAAGATGGAAAGCAGGACAAAATGTTTAATAAACTAGAACCGTAAAGTAGGAATCGATCAGGTGAAAGTAGGGGCCTTAGGGTTTAAGGAAGCTAGGAAGTCTATTTTAAGAATTTTCCTAGGACTCTCTGTCTTAATAATCTTTTCTTGAGCTCGGTATCTAACATGGGAGTGGACTAGAAATACTGTCTGGGAAGATGGTGTCAGGATTAGGGGACAGAGTTGCTTAAAACTCGAAGAAGAAATATAAATGCAATTAACTGTTTGCCACAATGATCTACCCCAGGCCCATATCTACTGACATTTAGCACAGGAGCCTGTGTAACCTCTGAGTCTCTGTCAGACTGAGCTCACAGCCCTTGGTCACAGCTGGGAACATTCTAGGCTGCATTCACTTCAGGAACAGTCTCCCTCAAGTGGCAGAGAAGGATGACACAGCCTCCCTTCAGAGAGTGGGGCAGTCCCTATCATTGCTATTTCATAGTGAGGGGATTGACCTGAAGAAGCCTTCAAGAGGGCTTATAATAACGTCGCCAGTGCAGCCCTCAGGATTTTCACATCTTTAAAATGAAGGTGTGTGTCAAGTGTTCTCTGTAGAAGCTTCTATCTTTGCCACATTTTACCTTGGCAAATGTCTGTTACCCCTCTGTTCAATTCCTCATCCTCTCTGGCAAATGATCATGCTCTGTTCTGGGTATTGAAGTTTGCTGTGAAGAAGAAGGAGGAGGGGGAGGGGGAGGGGGAAGAGGAGGGGGAGGAGGAGGGGAAGGAGGAGGGGAAGGAGGAGGAGGAGGAGGAGGAGGAGGAGGAGGAGGAGGAGAAGGAGAAGGAGAAGGAGAAGGAGAAGGAGAAGGAGAAGGAGAAGAAGAAGAAGAAGAAGAAGAAGAAGAAGAAGAAGAAGAAGAAGAAGAAGAAGAAGAAGAAGAAGTCGTCTCCCATGTGGGAGGTTCAGGGTGTAGCTCTCAAAGCTGCAACCATGACTCTGTAGCTGACCTCAGATGTTGAGTTCTGACCGCAGATTCTTGGATCCTTAGCCTGAAGCCTGAAAATAGTTTCTGAGTTCCACTGTAATTACGACACCAGGAGCAAGTTACCACTTCAATTCAGCACCCTGTTCTTCTCTGTGGTTCAAATGAAGCCTGTGATCTTTTCGTTGCACTGGCTGTTTCTGGACTCGAAATCGTTGAACCAGTTTGGAGATGACTAACCTAGATTTGAACTGATGTTCTAGAGGCGCAGTGTGTGTGAGTAGTGGGGCAGGGTGCTAGGAGCAGTTTTTAGCAATCAAAACACAGTGAGGGATATCTCGGATTTCCCCAGTGGGAAAAACTAAAAACTCTGTTCAGCCTTGTTTAATCTGGTGCGTCTCAGAGTTATTTGATCCTGTCCCCTTTTCCATTTGCTATGGACTGTGACAGGAGATCTGTTAACAGGGAATGCCAAGCAGGAGTGTTCCAAGGAGCTCAGTTTAGGAAACATTTGTCATGTTGGCATCTTTCACTTAAGCAAAGTCACTGAAGTGGCAAAACCAATGAAATCCAGATAGTCTTATTTTTAAATAGATCAGTCAGCCTGTTAATTAAATATGAGGATTTTTTGGTTTTGTTTTTTTTTCTTTCAAAATTATTAACTTCTGATGATACAAATGTGTGTGTAATTGGAGTCCTTTTACTGTGATTATTGCCATCAAATTCTGCAGCCCACTCACCATCACCTCACCTCTGGATGAAGAATTTGAGAGAGTTCTTAAATTTTCTCCCTTATGTAACTCTCATTTGAATGTTGGTCTGCTGGTCCCTTTTTAGACTTAGAGAAAGAACACAGCAGATGCCATTTTCTGAAATCCATGTTCCACACACTTTTTTGTTCCTGAGCCAGACTTTCCCACAGAATTCAGAGTACCTCAGAGTCTTAGCCCACAAACAAGTTCTGGGTGTGTGTGTGGGGGGGGGGGGTCTAAAAAAAAAAAGAAAAAAGAACAGGAGTCGGGCAGTAGCACAGCAAGTTAAGCGCAGGTGGCGCAAAGCACAAGGACTGGAGTAAGGATCCTGGTTCGAGCCCCTGGCTCCCCACCTGCAGGGAAGTCGCTTCACAGCCGGTGAAGCAGGTCTGCAGGTGTCTATCTTTTTCTCCCCCTCTGTCTTCCCTTCCTCTCTCCATTTCCCTCTGTCCTATCTAACAATGACATAAATAACAACAATAATAACTACAACAACAATAAAAAAAAAGAACAATTTGATGGCAGTTCTCTTTGAAGAGGTCTGGGTTGATTAAATCGGACTGGGAAATCACTGGAATCTCTGCCCTGTGACCTAGGAGATGCCAGTTTAACCCTAAAACCCTCTCAGAGCTAATGAGGGAGTAGGCAGTGCTCATCTCCTGGCTCAGATGAGAACATGGAGGAGATGCCTGGTAGAGTAGTCAGTGCATCTAAAACCCTTGTACTGAGTGGAGCTGGGAGTACTGTGTCCACTGCTGAGTTTGCAGAAATCTCCTGTGTTTGTTGGGACAACCCATACTGGATTGCACGGCCTTCAGCAACTATTGTAGACTCTTCCCCATTCCAGAACTGAGATTCTCCAGGAAGTCACTCCTCCCTGGGAACCCTGGTTTATTTACACTGCTCTTCCTCTTGGTAGCAGCAGGGGTTACTTCCAATTACAAGCACATGTGTAAACAGAGCTTCATTAGCTAGCTTCATCAAAACATAATTACATCCCTCCAAAATAATGCATGTGGAGATGTTGCAATCCAGAGAGAGAGAGAGAGAGAGAGAGCAATCTGTGTGACCCCCCTCCTTTGTATGTAAACAGGGTCTCCTTAAGAATGAAAATGTTTTTTTGTGAACATTCAGTGAGGGAAGTCAGTTACAGTGACAGTCAGGGGAACACAAAACAGTGACAACAAAAATGCCTTTTACATAAACTAGTATTCATTCCACCCACTCCACACCCCCCCCCCCAATCAAGAGTGACTTTCCTGCCATTGTCCAGACACTTAGACTTGAGGCAGAATCTTCATAATGTGTAGCTTCAAAGCCCTCACCAGCTGCTTCTGAGATCACAGGCACTCTTCACTCAGTGC
The DNA here is from genome assembly GCF_950295315.1 of Erinaceus europaeus. Lineage (NCBI taxonomy): Eukaryota > Metazoa > Chordata > Mammalia > Eulipotyphla > Erinaceidae > Erinaceus > Erinaceus europaeus. Next base: position 5,915,792 of record NC_080182.1, on the reverse strand, counting down.
TCTTCTCCCCTTGCTATCACTGGGCCTTGTGCAGTTTTATGGCTGTGAGGTCAGCTGTTTTATCCTCTCTGCTTCAGGTGAATAGGAAGAGAGGAGAGACACCACAGCATCACCCCCTGCCATGCCTGAACTGTCCCCTCCCCATGCTTTTCATGGTGCTTCCATGTGGTGCTGGGACTTAAACCCAGGACCTCATGCATGGTGAGGTGTGTGCTGTACAGGGTGCCTTATTTCCCAGAACAAAGTAACTTTTGAAGCTAAAGCTCAGCCTGTTCGGTGGCAGAGACTCGCCTGTCACGCCTTCCACTGTGGACGGGCCTAGCTCCCTTCTAAAGAGAGGACCCTCAGAAAACCTGGCTGAGAGGTGGATTCCTTAGTTTGCAGCTCCAGCAAATCATTCATACTTGCCGGCATTTACCTAAGCATGGGCCTTCTCTGTTCACAAAACTTTTGGGCTACTAGGACTTTTTCAAGGAGCACTTCCAGTTCCGCCTGGTACCTGCCCTCCCCTATTTGCCCTCAGGCTGCCCCTTTCCTGCTGCCCACCCCATCCTCCTGGTGGAGCGAACATAGATGTCAGGGGACTTTTTGAAGTCAGACTTGTTTGCCCCCAAGGCACCAGTCTGCCAGCCCGCCACTGTTCTGTTCTGTGCATATCTGCTAAGTCATGAAAACAGGGGATGGGATACAGAGTTCTGCTTGTGGGAAGTGTGTGGAATTGTAATTCTCTTACCCTATGGTCTTGTCAGATTTCCATTTTATAAGTAAATTTAAAAAAATTTTTTTTTAAATTTTAAATTCTAGTGTCATTAAATCATTGAAATGTGTTAGCCTAGAAATACTGTCTGTATATATTTCAACTGATGAATAGATTTCTTGATTTTGAAAACCTTTGAGGAAACTTTCCTCTCCAACTTGCATCTAGACTGTTCTATTTATCTATAATGTCTATTCAGAAGCCAACAGTAGGTTCCAATGATAAACATGTCTATATTATTTAAAAAAAAAAAAAAGAAAGAAAGAAAGAGAAGAGAAGAGAAGAGAAGAGAAGAGAAGAGAAGAGAAGAAAAACACAATGAAGAGGGTTCAAGCTCTCCCATGGGGAGTGAGTGTCTGCAGCTATCGCACGAGGAACAGCAGAGAATGGACTGGAGACGCGGAGTAGCTCCCTGCAGCCTGGTTCACACTCATCACCATGAGCAGGCATGTGGGTTACAGCCCCAGCATTCACATGATCACGCCTCCAAGGAGGGTGAATTCCTGAGTGGTGGAGCAGTGCTACAGTGTCTCTCCCCCTCTGTGTTTCTCCCTTCCAACCTCCCCAGGGTTATTGTGGGCCTTGGTGCCTGCATTACATTACGAATCCACTGCTCCTGGAAGCCATCTATTTTCCATTATTGTTGTTAGATAGGACAGAAAGAAATTGAGGGGGGGGGAATGCTGAGGGGGAGAGAAAGAGAGATAACTGAAGACCTGTTTCACCACTTGTGAAGCTGTCCCCCAGCAGGTGGGGAGCCAGCCCGGGGCTTGAACAGGATCCTTGCGCTTCACACCATGTTTGCTTAACCTGGTGCACGACCACTCAGACCTCTCTCCCTCCCTTTCCTTATGTCTCTCACTCTGTCTCATAATGGCTTTGGGGAATGGTTGAGTTGTGTAGGCACTGAGCCCCAAATGATAACCATGGTGGCTTAATTTAAAAAAAATAAATAAATAAAATGGTCTTTTCTGACTCAACCCTCCACCTGCCTCCTTGCTCAGAGACAAGTCCCAGTGGTGGAGAAGGTAAGATATTCTGTGGATGGTTCAGGACCTCCTGCTCTGGTCCAGGTGGTTGAGGAAGGGTGTCTGGGTAGGCGCCAGTGCAGTGTCCCAAATGTGAGTATCTCTTTGGTGAATGTGGTGATGGTGACAGGTCTGTGACAGGGACCCTTCCCTTGTACTTTCAGAGCTGAGCTATGCCTGGATCTTCAACGAGTACCCTTCTTACCAGGACAGCCGCCGCTTCGTGTCCCAGGAGACGGGGAATCTCTACATCGCCAAGGTGGAGGCCTCGGATGTGGGAAATTACACCTGCGTGGTCACCAACACGGTGACGAACCACAAGGTCCTGGGGCCACCCACCCCGCTCATACTGAGGACTGACGGTGAGCTTCCTTGGGGGCTCTATTGATTTGGGGTTTTGTGATCATGGGCAGAACATGCAAAGGTGTTTGTCAGGGGCACATGAAATAGGGTTTAAGAAAAATGTGTCAGGGGGCTGGGTGGTAGCAAACCTGGTTTAAGTGCATGTATCACTAGGGCCCAAGTTCAAGCCCCCTTCATGAGCTGTGGAGCAGTGCTGCAAGTGTCTCTCTGTCTCTTCCCTCTCTCTATCTCCCTCTCAACCTCTCTCTATCCTATCAAGTAAAATAAATAATTAAAAAAAAATAGTTCGAGGCTGGGGAGAGATAGCTCCGCAGTAACACACAGGATTTGCTTGAGAGAGGCTCTACATTCTACTCTTGGCACCACCAGTAACCAGAAATGTCTGCCAGGAGCAGTATATTTGTAGTTTCAGCACTGAGCCCCAGCAATAACCCTGGTAGGAAAGGAAGGAAGGAAGGAAGGAAGGAAGGAAGGAAGGAAGGAAGGAAGGAAGGAAAGGAGGGAGGGAGGGAGGGAGGAAGGAAGGTGGGAGTTCTGTAATTGCTTCTCTGCTGGACATGGATGTTGTTCAGCCCGTTTTTTAAAAGTCCATATTCTTCCATCCAAGTACTAACCAGGCTTGACCCTGCTTAGCTTCAGACGGAGAACAGTTTTTAATTGCAAGACCCTGGAAGCAACCCAGATGTCCAACATCAGATGAGTGGTTAAAAAAAACTGTGGCATAGGGGGCTGGGCAGTAGCGCAGTGGGGTTAAGCACACTTGGCACAAAGCACAAAGACCAGCATAAGGATCCCGGTTTGAGCCCCCAGGTCCCCCACCTGAAGGGAGGTCACTTTGAAAGCAGTGAAGCAGGTCTGCAGGTATCTATATTTCTTTCTTCCTCTCTGTTCTACCCAACAACAACAGCAGTAACAACAATAACAACAACAAGGGCCACAAAAAAATTGGAAAAAAAATGGCCTCCAGGAGCAGTGGATTTATAGTGTAGGCATGAGGTCCCAGCAATAACCCTGGAGGCAAAAAAAAAAAAAAACCCTGTGGAAAATATACACAATGGAATACTATTCAGCTGTTAAAAAATGATAAAAAGTTGGGGCAGAGGGGAGACAGCATAATGGTTATGCAAAGAGACTCTCTTGCTTGAGGCTCCAAAGTCCCAGGTTCAATCCCCCGCACCACTATAAGCCAGAGCTGAGCAGTGCTCTGGTAAAAAAAAAAAAAAAAAATTAAAAAGAAGAAAAAGATGATAAAGTTGTCTCTTTGCATCCTCTTGAATGAAACTTGAGGCCATCATGTTGAGCGAGATAAGAAGAGACGGACGAATACCAAATGACCTCACTTATTAGCAGGACTTAATAAAGTGGGGGCAGGAAGGGGGAGCACAAAGTGAAACGTTGACAGAACATGGCGTACGGACTCTGGGGAGGGACTCTGGGAAGGGAGAAAACTCTGGGGCCGATTATATAATGAAACTGCATATGTCAGTGATTGCACTGTAAAGCATTAACCCCTCTCAATAAAAAAATAAAAAATAAAACTCATTTTCTTAGAGAAAGAGATGAGAAATAGGTGGAGAGAGAGAGTGAGACACCAAAGCATTGCCTTACTCCAACCACAGAGCTTCCCCTGGTTGTTCATGGTCCAACCCTGTAGTGCTGAGGGTGGAACCTAGGGTTTCCTGTATGATACAATATGTGCTCTACTCATTGACCTATCTTCCAGCCCCAGGATTCTTAGAACTAAGATAAGAGCTTCTCTATAGCCTGTAGTGTGGTGTCCTGTGCATTCTGTGTGGACAGTGAGAGAGAAAGTTGGAATGCTGCTCTTCTAAAGGCTAAGGATGTTACTTTCACCTGGTTAACTTCAGTGCTAAGATGTTCAATGTTCTATTGTTTTTCTTCTGGCTTTACTTTATTTTCTCATCTTGCTATCACGATTCGAGATTTTTCTGATTTTTCTATTGAAAGCACTGTTGGCCACAGAAGGCTGGACTTGAAGGTTCTGGGGTTCCCAGAGCTGTGACTTTCTCGTCAGGAAGGAAGGAAGGAAGGAAGGAAGGAAGGAAGCTAACTGGGGTTCGGAGAAGCCAGAAAAGGCTGGCGGGCCAAAGCTGGCCCCCAGCCACCAGGCTCTTCACTGAGGCTCTGGCTTGTGGGTGTAAATGTGGATGCTACTCTGTTTCTCTCCCATAGTGATTTTTGGAAAATGGTATGTTGTTACGTCTAAATAACTAGGTGACTTTGTGGCATTCCCAGCCTGAAAGTGTGCGTTGGAGAGTTGCTAGACTCATGCAAAAGAATCTGATAGCAGATGGGATATTTATCTAGACTAAGCATCCACTTGGCAAATCCAGCCTGGCACCTCAAGTGAAGAAGTGCACCTGTACCTTGGGGAGCGTGATGGACTGAGAGTGAACTGAGACAAGGCAGACTGTCTTCACCAGAGGGGCAGAAGCTGCCCATCGATCAGGATCAGCCCAGTTGCTGGTCACTGCTGATGCATCTGCCAAAATAAGTCAGAGAACTGTCCCTATATTTCCACAGACAGCTGAGCAGACCATGTCCAGCTGAGGGCTTCTGGCTCTGCACGCTGCTCCTGAAATGTTAAATATACTCCCACTGGGACACTCAGCTGAAGAGCTCTGAGGGAGCAGGGGCCAGAGGTGGAGCCCTGTCTTAGCACTGCAGACTGTCCCTTACTCTTTCTCTCCCACCTCCTCTCTGCTCCACACTCTTGGCTGTTTTGTTTGGTTTGTTGCCATGGTTCTCACAGGGTGCCAGCACTTGGAATCCATCCTCCTGGTGGCCTTTTTTTTTTTTTTCATTTTATTGACTAGGACAGAGAGAAATTGAGATAGAGGAGAAGGAGGTACAGAAGGAGAGAGATATCTGCAGCCCTGCTTCACCTCTCGTGAAAAGTCCCTGCTACAGGCAGCAAACAGGGGCTTGAACCCTGACCGTTGCTCAGGTTCTTGTGCTGAACTGGTTGTGCCACTGCCCGGCCCCAGGCCCCTCTTGGTTTTGCATCTGGAGAAGTGTAGATATGAAGGGTGGTGGCTGCAGGAGGACACATGTTTATACGCATTCAATATTTTGTCTTTGGAAGGCATCCTGTAACCTTCACTTGGCTGAATTTTTAGCATGACTCACTCTAAAGTCAAATGACCTAAAATTTATGTTCTCCAGTATAACCAGACTACTAGCTGACTATATTTTGTGGTCTGCCCCCAGACGCCCTCTACCCACTCCACCTGCCCCATCCTTGTCTAATTTTACTTCACCATGGAATCTGTGGACCAGGTCAGCATTTCCTCTTCTCCCTGTAAATCAAGCATCAGCCCCAAGGAGCCCAGTCCCATTGGCAGCCTCTGTGTCCTCTGTGAGCTCAGAGCAGGCTGAGGTGCCCAGGGATAGATGGGTCCCATTACAACACTGTTCAGAGGAAACTCTACTAAAATTACCCCAATCTGTGTTAGTGCCTCCAGGCTAAGACCATCATGCATCTCCCAGAGCAGATCCACAGATCCCAGTACAACCCCCCTCCTACCTCAGGTCCATGGGGACAGAAGTGCTGGGTAACCACTCAGCTGGTCGGAGGCAGGGGGAAGCCTCTGTTCTGCCCGCCCAGTGCTGTGGCCCACTCTGCAATAAGAAGGGGTGATCTCAGCCTCCAGAGCATCTCACTCTAGATGGGGGTCACTGAATCCCAGCAAGCACAGGTGCTGACTAAAGGTTTAGGGTGGAAGAGTGAAGAAGAGGCATCCAGTCTCGAGGGAGATGACTTGGGGGGTCCCGTGTGAGGATGCATTCACCCCACATGTGTTAAGTGTGGTTGTCACTAAGGATGCAGGAGAGCCTGAGCCTTCGAGGATGAGGAAACCTCACTGCAGGCTGGGGCACCAGCAGGGCCCGGGGGACAGCTCCACTGAAGAGCCACTTGCATAGGATCTGGGGGCACAGCTCAACTGGTGGAATACAAGCCTTGTCTGCCTGAGGCTCTCGGCTCAAGCCAGAGTGCTGTTCTCACTCCCTGCTCTCCTCCTCCTCCCCATACCCCTTCCTCCTCCTCCTCCCCACTCCACTTTCCTCCTCCTCTTTCCCATCCATCTCTCCTCCTCCTCCTCTCCTTCTTCTTCCTCTCCTCTCTCTCTCTCTCTCTCTCTCTCTCTCTCTCTACCATCTCTCTCTCTCGCTCCCCTATACATGATCCAAATAATCAAAGTAAAAGTTTGTTTCTGTTGTGTCAAGAGCTATCAGGGAGGACTGAAGGCTGTAGTGAGAGGTCACTCTTCCTCAAAGCCCGGGAGGGAGGGAAGGAGGGAGAGAGGGAGACAGGTCTGGTTTCAGTTGACAGCCACATGCTTCCCTAACAAGTTAGGCCACGTAAGAGGCCGAGGAAGGGTCCCTAGCCTGGGCACTGTATGTGTTTAAAGCAGTGACTGGCATCTCCCTCCTGTAGACCTGTCTGCCTACGACCTCCTTTTGTAAACAAAGTCTAAACTCTCTCCTGAGACACGGTAGCTCTTCTAGGGTCATTTCCAGGCTCTGTACTGCTTTCTGCTAAGGTGTGTGGTGTTTTATTTTTCATCATTTTTCTCTAATGAGCTATTCCGGGCATTTGCCAGTGCTGCTTTTCTTCTCTTCACATAGCCTCTGGGCATCTTACAGAGATCTCTCATTAGCCCTTGGAGTGTCTCTGTTGATTCTGTTGAATGCCTCAGACTGCTGTCTCCCACACGGCCCCAAAGCCAAAGGCACAGGCAGTGAGATGACTTGGCCACAGCCCTTCACTTTTACAAAGAAAGTCGTGTTGGCACAGAACCCTGCTCATCTGTGAGACTCCGTCCGTGGATGCATTCCAGCCACAGTGGCATAGCTGAGTTGCAGTGGGGCCACATGGCCACAAAACCAAAATGAATCCTTCACTGCCTGTCTCTCTACAGGAAGCTTTGGCCCATCTTTAAATACCCCCAGTCTATCCATCCATCAGAAGCCTTCTTTGTGGCTCCAGAGACTTGAACAAAGACCAGGCTGTGCCAATGAGGGGCCAAAGAAAATGCTCAGTGCAACAAAATGTAAAGAACCCCCTAGTGTGGGGCCTGGCAGGTGCACCTGATTGAGTGCACATGTTACTTTGTGTAAGGACCTGTGTTCAAACCCCCAGAGAGGACTCCTGCGGAGGCGGGGACTTCATTAGCTGGGCTGCAGGTGACTCTCATTCTCTCTCCCTCTCTATCTCCCCTCCCCTCTCAATTCCTCTCTGTCCTATGGAAAGGAAGGAAGGAAGGAAGGAAGGAAGGAAGGAAGGAAGGAAGGAAGGAAGGAAGGGAGGGAGGGAGGAAGGAAAGAAGGGAGGGAGGGAGGGAGGGAGGGAGGGAGGGAAAACGACTGCTAAGAGTAATGAATTTGTTGTGCAGGCACCAAGTCCCAGAGATAACTCTATTGGCAATAAAAAATTGAACTCCCTAATACAAGAAAGATGAACAAATATCCTCAAGGGAAGACAGCGTTGGCTTCCTTTCACCTGAAAGAGTCTTTCAGTGGCGGTAGCACAGCGGGTTAAGCGCAGGTGGCACAAAGCACAAGGACCAGTAGAAGGATCCTGGTTCGAGCCCCTGGCTCCCCACCTGCAGGGAAGTTGCTTCACAGGTGGTAAAGCAGGTCTGCAGGTGTCTGTCCTTCTCTCCCCCTCTCTGTCTTCCCCTCCTCTCTCAATTTCTCTCTGTCCTATCCAACAACAGCATCAATAACAGCAGTAATGACTACAACAATAAAACAACAAGGGCAACCAAAGGCAATAAATAAAATTTTTTTTAAAAAAAAGAGTCAGTGAATTGCTCAGGCTTGTAATTCACCTGCTGATGGATCACCCAAGCTGGAGTTTGTTGACCAATAGTTTCAGGGCTGACCCAAGCATGTGTGGCCACATAGGCAGTTGCCTACAGAAGGGACAGCTTCCAGAATAACAGTCTCTTCACTTCTTCCCAAATTTAAGGGAGGCAAGGGACTCAAGTCCAGTCATGCATATTATCTTCACGCCTTCCATACTTTTTTCTGAGGTTACATGGACACCCCTGAACCAAGAGGTGACGTGTAAACCTCTGCATCCTTGCTCCTTCTCTCCAACACCAGGGACTTCTTACTTCTTGCTTGGACAGATTGCAGCTCAAACCCAAGTCTCAAAGGAGATTCACCTGCTGGAGGCTGAAATATTTCTGGAAGCCAGGGACCCAAGCTCCTTCATCAGCTCTCCCTCCAGGTCAAAACGGTGGACTCATGCATGGGAATGACTGATCAGATATTTGCAAATATTGTCAGGTTAATGGAACAGACATCATATGGCCTGTTCCTCAAGATAATCCACGTGGGAAGTTTCCATCATGCGCTGTTGGCAGTATTTTTTTTTTCAGTAGGAAAATATCACTCTGTCGAAACTGATACAAGTCCCTTCTGTGGTTTAATTCAGCCACACAGATTCCAGCTCCAGCAGGTGTTGGCAAAATCTTAGGGCACGCAACTCTGCAAATGAGCCTTGTCTGCCAGCCCAGCGCTCTGAAAATTGTAGTTAAACAAGCGTGCTGTGTGGCTGAGGCCCCGTTCAGATTCTGCAGTGTGCCAGTGGTTTCTGTTAAATTCTGGGTTCTTGTAGGCAGTAACAGCCACAGGAATCACTTTCTTTTCTCTCCCCACCCCCCTCTCTCTCCCTCTCTCCCCTTAAATGATGTAATAAAAGCTAATGGGAGGGCATGGCAGTAGCACACCAGGTTAAGTGCACATAGTGCTAAGCACTAGGACAGGTACAAGAATCCTGGTTCAAGTCCCCAACTCCCCACCTGCAGGGGGGGTACTTCGAAAGCGGTGAAGCAGGTCTGCAGGTATCAGTCTTTCACTCCCCCTCTCTGTCTTCCCCTCCTCTCTGCATTTCTCTCTGTCCTATCCAACAACGACAACAATAACAACAACTCCTATGACAATGGGGAAAAAATGCTCTTCAGGAGTAGTGGGTTCATAGTACAGGCACCAAGCCCGAGCGATAAACCTGGAGACAAACCACAAACAAACAAAACCCTAATAGGGACAGCCAGAGAGATACCATAGTAGTTATGGAAAAGATTTTGATATCTAAGGCTCTGAGGCAGGTCATAGGTTTAACCACTTATGCCATCATAAGACAGAACCAATCAGTGATTTGGTTAGAAGCGAAAGCTGCTGCTGAGAGTCATCCTGGTACTGGAGTCACAGGTCTCATGCAGGAGGGAGGGGCCTTGCCCAGAATGTCCATCCTTACCGCTCCTGCCATCCCAGAGGCCGGGCTGGCACTGCCTCACCTGGTCTTGTGGACACAGGTCACCTTGTGAAATCATCAGAAGACAGAAAAGGGATTGGGAGCCTTGATCCATCCATAGCTTTGCGCCTTCCCACTGTCATCCTGCAGTTCATGAGAGCAGCTGCAGACCAATTAAGTTCAATAGAGTCCAGGTGGCCAGAGAAAGGGCCGGGAAATGCAGTCATGATTTAAGGGACCTTTGGATTCTCAAAAAAAAAATTTTTTTTTTAAAAACAGCTTTAAAATTTTAATGTCAAACATGAAGGCCAAAACAGTTAAAGTGAGGGGACTAGTCAAAATATATAGCTTGTGCCAGATGTAACCAAATAAAAGGGAACAGTTCACAGGTGTTCCCCAAAATGTTCACACTATAGTTAAAGAAAAGAGGTTCCTTTGTGGTTTTGTCTTTTTTTTTATGATTTTAATGTGTGCAGTCTCTGTATGAATGAAAATCTCCCCACAGCAGCAAAGATAAGGATGACAACTCTCTGAGCCCATCTTTTGTCCTGCGCCCCCACCAGAGGCACAGATAGACTAGAGTTGTCGCTACTCTCTCTGCCATTGATATCTCTGTCTCTCAATCTCCTCACTGCTCCATCTCTCTCTCTCTGAGAAAGTTTAGAATGAAAATTAAGTTGGGGGGTATCTCCATAGTTTGCCTACTTGCTAGCTCCTTGCAGTCATATAAAATGGTGCATTGATAGGAAACAGTTAGTTGGCAGGCATTTCATCATCAAGCATGGATTTTGTTCTTCCGTGGTGTCTTGACCATAACTGAGTACCTTTCCCAGCATGCAGGAAGGTGGAGGAGCATGACCCCGATGGCAAGGTGGGGTCAGAGTTTCCTTTTGTTTCCTGTGACTCTTGGCCATTCGGCTCAAAACGTGAGACGCACATAGGCCCTAGCTGTCACCTTACACGTCCTATCTTGTGATTAATTGCAGTTAGTCTTGAAAGTGAAAGGAAAGTCACTCATGGCCAGAAATTAATTACTTGGAAATGTTTTTCTTATTTAGACTCAATAAAGCGTGCCGGTATTCTCAATCTTTGAAATTTTTCACTAGTATGTTTCCCAAAAAAAGTTGATTGGTTGAGTTTCCCCAGGGCCAGAGCTCTAGCCTTTTGTGTGTTTCCTGACTACCTGAAATCAGAGCATTTCTCAACAGTGCAGGGTAAGAGCAGGTAGCACGCAGGCTCCTTGTCTCCCCCGTGAGAGGGGCCAGGTTGTCTGGAAGGAAGGTGTTACCCCACCCAATGTGCTGCAGAGTCTCCTCATTTTTTAATGATTTTAAAAAATACATTTACCGGAACCAGGTGGTGGCCCAACTGGTTGAGCACACATCTTACAATGTGCAAGGGCCCAGGTTTGAGCCCCCAGTCCCCACCTGCATGGGGAAAGTGTTGTGAGTGGTGAAGCAGTGTTGCAGGTGTCTTTCTGTCTGTCACCCCTTTCCCTCTTGATTTCTGGTTTTCTCTGTCTACTAAATAAAGATAATACAATTTAAAAAAACTTACTATATATATATGATAGAGAGAGGGAAACTGAGAGGGAAGGGGGAGAGTCACCTGCAGCATTGTTTCATCACTCCTGTGGCTCCTCCCTCCAGGTCGGGACTGGGGACTTGAACCCAGGTCCTAGTGCATGGTGTATATACACTCAATTGGGTGCATCACCACCTGGCCCCTCAGAGTTCCTCCTTAGATAACAACACCCTTGTGTGCTTTGGGCAAGAATCCAGGATTCAACTCTTCTGCTTGTCTTCACAGGGGTAATGGGCGAGTATGAGCCCAAGATAGAAGTGCAGTTCCCGGAAATGGTCCCCACAGCTAAAGGGACAGCTGCCCGGCTGGAGTGCTTCGCCCTGGGAAAGTAAGTCTGCTCCTCCTCCTCTCCCTCCCCTCTACTTTTCTTACACCTCCTGCTCTGGCTGGGGATGCTGGAGCCCTAATCTTGTTTCAGAGTCTCTATCTTATGGAGGCAACTAGGGTCTGTGAAACCTCTCACGTGAGCCTGATGGGGGCCCGTGACCCTTCCATATCAGAGGGCATGGGGTCGTGACATGGCGGGGGGGAGTTCAGATGCCACCAGCAGCCTGCAGGAAAGGTTTGGTGCTAGCCACCATCTGAAGGAACGTTTTAAGATCATGTATATTTCTAAGATGCCCATGACTATCCCCCTGGCTCCACCCTCTGCCGACCCCAGGGAAGAGCCCCCTCCCTTTCTGCTCCTGGAGGTGGCTCAGACCGTGGCACCGACACCCTCACCCTATGTCAGTATGGTTTGGGTGCTTTCCGGCCCACTGGAGCCTACGTTCTGAGTCACTGCCGTGCGGACCTCACTCAGGTCTCTGCTTCGCTCCAGTGGAGACCTACGTGCTGTCCCACAAGCCACCACACAGAATAGATGGGAACAGGGCTGCGGGGCTGAGCTCTGTGTCCGCACTCAACTCCAAGTCATACAGCAACATGGGAGTCAGGAAAAGACCTGTGATTCACTCACTACTGGGAGACTCATTCCAGAAAGAGGGCCTGCTTTTCTTTGGATTTGTTTGTGAAGATCCATTTCTTGACCTATGATGGAAGAGGAAGCACTGCTGAGTTCTGGCGTAAGGCCAGGCATTGAACCGGCAGCCTCTGTGACCTGCAGTGTGCACATGGCTGCTCGCACGGGCTGTGCTGGCTCCTGACACCCTTCTCCCCACTTTTTTTTTTATGTATTTATTTTTGCCTCCTGGGTTATCCCTGCAGCTCAGTGCCAGCACTACGAATCCACTGTTCCTGGTGGCCTTTTGTTTCCCCATTTTATTGGCTAGGACAGAGAGAAAAATGAGGAGATGGGGAGGTAGAGAGGGAGTGAGAAAGATAGACACCTGCAGACTTGCTTCACCACTTCTGAAGCGACCCCCCTGCAGGTGGGGAGTGGTGACTGGAACCCAGATCCTTGCATGGGTCCTTGCGCATAGTACTATGTGAGCTTAAGCGGGTGCACGACCACCCGCCTCTCCCCCCCACACACACACACTTTTCATTAAAGCACATGCCCTAGGGACTTCACTAGAAGGCAGGGGGACAGCAGGTGGCCTCACAGGTCAGGAGAAATAGTAAGGGGCCCCCTTGAAGCGGCCACTGTGCTGAAGTTGATCGGATGCCAGGCCCCCTCTCTGAAGAGGTGTCTTAAATCCTGCCCACACTGCGTGGGTCACTCAGTCAAAACTAAAGCCCCGAACTGGGCTCCTCTGGGCTCTGGACAGTGTTTGGGCCCACAAGCCCAGCTGCCATGACAGGTTCTTAAAGCGACTTTGGAGACACGTGAACTTGTCTCATCAGGAAGGTGAGACAATGGGGACTTGAGGCCCAGTCCCATCTGCTTTTCCATCCAGCCTCTGTGGAAAACACTGGGTCCCCTCATGAATAAGCATAGTCCACCATGGTGATGTCTTTAATTCCTGTTTTAAAATCATTTTTATAGTTTTATTGATTTATTATTGAACATTTAGGGAGAGATTTTGGGAAGGGAAAAATAGTGAGGGAGAGACAACTACAGCACTGCTTCACCACTCACGAAGCTTCCCCCCTGCAAGTAGGGACCAGAGGTTTGAACCTGGGTCCTTGTGCACTGTAATGTGTACACTTAACCAGGTGCACCACTGTTTGGCCCCTTAATTCCTTTTTATATATATAAACTTGTTTTTTGCTTTTAACAATGCAATGAACATAGTATGCTCAATTTTTATAACACTTCCAAGAATAACTTAATATATATATTTTTATTACAGGAATTAATGGTTTATAGTAAATACAGTTGTTGATATATGTGCAAAGTTTCTCAGTTTTCTGCAGAACACTCTCAGCCCCAGCCTAGGTCTTCATCCACCACCATTCACTAGGACCGAAAAGCCCCCCTCCCACCAGAGTCCTTGACTTGATGCAATACACCACACCCAGTCCGAGTTCCGTGTTGTGCTTCCCCTTCTGTTCTTTTTCTTTCTTTTTTTTTTTCCCAACTTCTGTTTCTGAGTGAGATCATCCCATATTCATCCTTCTCCTTCTGGCTTCTCTCACTTCACATGATTCCTTCAAGCTCCATCCAAGATGAGGTGAAGAAGGTGACCTCCTCATTCTTAGTAATTGAGTGGTAGTATTCCATTGTGTATATAGACCACAGTCACTCATCAGTGGTATAATTCCTTAAACACCATCTCGGGTTTTCCAGAGGAGATGAGTATGCTTTTAGTTTAATTGCTTCTCTGGGTGTGTCTTGCTGGAAGGTGAATAAGTGAATAATTCTCTCTACTGCCAGATAGCCGCATCAGAGCTTCTCCATGGCACCCCCTTGTGTTTTCAGTGGCATCCTGCATCAGTGACTGTAGACTGAGAGGTCTAGGGGCACAGAGGAACCCCACCCCCAGAGTGCTTCTTTCCTTTATCTCCCTATCAAAAGGAAAGCGTCATCCTCAGGCTGCCTGCCTCCTGGCCTTCTGTGAGTGCACTTGTTGCTTGAGTGTGGACCACACATCCTGACCCCACTAAGCTCAGCCTTGGGGAGGGCTGGTGTCTCACCCATGGGAGCAGTGGACAGAACGTGCAGGCCTTACCCAGACACATCCACACAGACCTTGTCTCTTCCCTGACTGTGAACTGGGCGGGGGGGGATGTACTGGGAAATAAATGTAACAGGTATATAAAAATCTAATTCAGGGGATCTTGACAGTGGTGCACTTAACAGGTTATCTTGCACAAGGACCCAGGTTTAAGCTATTGCTTCTTACCTGCAGGAAGGATGGAGGGAATTCATGAATGTTGAAGCAGGCCTGCCAGTGTCTCTCTTTCTCTCTCCCCCTCTAACCCCCCTTTCTCAATTTATGTCTGCCCTATCTAATAAAAATAGAAATGGGGGATGGCCACTGGGAGTAGTGGATTTGTAGTGCCAGCACCAAGTCCCAGTGATAACTTGATTGGGGAAAGAAAAAAAAAAAGTCTAATTTAGGACTTGGGAGATAAGTCACCAAGAAGGCTATGTGTGTGTGGTCCAGATTCCAGCCCTAACATGGAGCTGTCTTATATAAGGTTCCAACTCAGCCCCAAACAATTACTTCAGTGCTAATCTAGCATAAAAGTCTGGTCACGTTACTTAAAGTTAAGGAGGAAGGTCATTTGATTTTTTTTTTTTTTTGGATAGGACAGAGAAAGAAATGGAGAGAGGAAGGGAAGACAGAGAAGGGGAGAGAAAGACAGACACCTGCAGACCTGCTTCACTGCCTGTGAAGCGACCCCCCTGCAAGTGGAGAGCCAGGGGCTTGAACCGGTATCCTTACTCTGGTCCTTGTGCTTCATGCCATGTGCACGTAACCCGCTGCGCTACCACCTGGGCCTTGTTTGTTTGTCTTGTTTGTTTGGGTTTAGGTCATTTGATTTTAAGAGAAGCAGGACATCCCAATATAGGAGGTGCAGATAGACTCAACCATGATACCAGTGTATGAATGGGTACATTTCCACAAGCAGTCTGATCATGCAGGCTGGCATGCTTAGAGCCAGATGGAGGAGGAGGCAGGCTGCCCTGAGCAGAGGTCCAGAGAAGGGGCGATGTTTTCTTTCCTTGGAGCTGCCACATGACCCAGCAGTCCAACTCCAACATAGCTGCCCAAGGGGGTTGACACACCCACATAAGAGTGCATGGCACCCTCACTCACCACAACCAAGGCTTGAAACAGTGCTGAGGAACCAATAAACAGAGTATATATTCATCAAGTGAGCTGTCATCCACCAAAGGGATCCATTATCTGTAAAAAGAATGAAATACTGGCAACTGCTGCTCTGTGGACCAGCCTTGAAGACTTGATACGAGCTGAGGAAATGGCTTGGTGAGAAAAACACTGGAGTTGCAAGTGTGGGATTCTAGGCAAATGCAGGAACTGAGCTCTGCTTTGATTCTCTCTGTCTGTCTTTCTCTCTCTCTCTCTCTCTCTCCCTCTCTCTCTCTTTCTCCCTCTCTCTCTCTCTCTTTCTATCCCTCCCTCTCTCTCCCTCCCTCCCTCTCTCTCCCTCCCTCCCCCAGAGTAAACATTTTAAATTAATTTAATTTGGGGCTGAGAAGGTAGTGCTTATGCAAAAGACTTTCATGCTTGAGACTCTTAAGTCCCAGGTTCAATCCCCTACCCCACTGTAAGCCTGAGCTGAGCAGTGCTCTGGTAAAGAGTGAACTGGTTACTAGTATTGCACATGAATTATAGAAAATAAATAGTATGCTAGGTGAAAGAAGCCAGTCACCTGTTTTATGATTCCATTTATTTCAAAGTCCACAGTAAGCAAGAAATTGGGCTCACTGTTGCTCCGATCCAAGAAGAAGGTTATGAGAGTGAAAATGAGGATTAACTGCTGTGGGTCTAAAGTGACCTTTCTGGGGTGTTAACTGTTCTGAATGGATGTGTTCATGTGTGGACAACTTTGAAAGGACCAAAAAACATAGAGCTTATACAGTAAGTGGGTGAGTTATGTGGCCTGTGAATTGCAGTGCAGTAAAGCTGTTAGGAAAAGAACCCCCCTACACGCACACGCACACGTACACACACACACACACACACGCACGCACACACACACTAGATGTCCCCTCACTTTATTCATGCCTGTATCTTCTCACTCACAGCCCAGTGCCAACCATCACCTGGAGAAGAGCAGATGGGAAGGCCATAGCCCAGAAAGCCAGGAGACACAAGTCCAATGGGATCCTAGAAATTCCCAACTTTCAGCAGGAAGACGCCGGCGTGTACGAGTGCGTTGTGGAGAACACCAGGGGCAGAAACGTAGCGAGGGGACAACTGACTTTTTACGGTGAGTCTGTGATCCTGACTCTTCCTGTGTGTGGTATTGCAGAAGTCCCTTGGTTAGCACCTCCCAGGTGAGGCTGGGTGCAGAGGGCAGGCAGTGGGCTGAGGGTGTTGGAACAGAGAAGAAGAAATTAGGTTGATGTGTTAGAAAAGGGAGATTAGTGTAAAGACACTTGTGAAGAACTGTTTTCCCTCTGGCCACCAAGCTTCCCGCCTGACACAGGAAACAGCCCCCTGCTTCCAATTTATTTCTCGCTGTTGCTGTCATCAAGAACTCTGTGTTTCTCTCCACTTGAATTCTGATGTGGGGGCTTGTGGTAATCCTCCGTAATTGCTCTGATTTAGGAGCGATTTAGTGTGGTGCCATGGCCATGCATGTTGTCCAAGTTCAGCTCTTATCAGAGCAGAGCGTGTGATGGATTGCTCTCTCCCCAAAGACCCTGTGCATCTGCTCCTGCTCCAGCCAAGTCGCCGCCATCCATCCAGGAGGGACAGACATGCCAGGCCTGCAGCACGTGGTCTTGCACACAGCCCATCTTGGGAGCCCTGATGGGGTACTGTTGTACCATCCCGAAAAGGGTTTCCACGGGCAGGTGCTTTGAAAGCACACCAAGAGCTGCCACACTCAGACCCATCTGAATCTCATCTCTGTGGGGTCCTGGAAAATGGATCTTACAGACTGGCAGTTGTTCAAGGATGGTTTCTGGAAACTGCAGTGTATATTAATAAGACAAGAGTAGCTAGTTGTCTAGGGGCAAGTTGTAGGACTCATGTTCAAGGCTCTTATTTCTTGCAAGGACTTGAGCCTCGGAGGTCTATTTATTCTGCTAATTCTTCTTGGGATCATTTTGGTTTTAAGATAAGACTAAAGAGGGACTGGCAGGTGGCTCACCACTAGAGTGCATGTGCTGCCCTGTGCATAGATCCTGATTTGAGACTCAGGAACCACATGTGGTGGTTGGATGCCTATTGGGGGAGGAGGAGGCTCACAAGCAGTGGAATGATGCTATGGTGTCCCTCCTCCCTCTACTTCTCTCTCTCCCTCCCTCCCTCTCTGTCTCTCTTTCTCTCTCTCTCTCTCTCTCTCTCTCTCTCACACACACACACACACACACACACACACACACACAGTCTTAAAAAAAATGACCACACGGAGTAGTAGAATCCTACAGTTACTGAGTAACACTAGTGGCAAAATAAATAAATGGCCAAAGGCATCTGGGGAAATAAATCAACTGGTATAGCATCACGCTTGCACTTTTGAAGTTTTTGGTTCAATCTTGAGCATTGCATGTATGAACGTGGCATCGTATGTGTGTGTGTGTATGTGTGTGTATGTGTGTGTGTGTATCATGTGAAACAAATAAAATGAATATTCACAAATATGTTACCAGTGAGTGTCAGTAGGTAGCTCACTCAATAGAGCAAGTGCCTAACCTCATACAAAGTCATCCTTGACTTGAAGCCCAGCACCACATGGGAGCACCATGGACAACAGAGGGAAGATGTTGGATCACTGTCTTAGGGTTTCTCTTCTCTCTCTCTCTCTCTCTCTCTAAAATAATGAAAAAAAAAAGATATTTCACAGATACAGCCAAGACATTTGGGGGTTTAGTGCAGGAGTAGAAACTGGGTGAGGTTTCTATTACCAGTGGTCTCCCCACACGACCTTCAGAATGGCAGCGTACAGCACCTGCATCTGAGGCATGCCCCTGTGGGAGAGCTCAAAAGGTTCTGGAACATATTCCACATGCTAACCTGGGCAGTAGTTACTGGAATCACCCTGCTCATTAACCTCTCGTCTTTCATCAGATTCAATAAAGAACTAGCTTCACTCACACTGAAGGACGTTCATCTTTGCTTTCCCTCAAACTAAAGCACACTCATCTGATTGGTTGAAAAGCTAAGATCACCCATCTGATTGGTTGAAAAGCTAAGAGCACCCATCTGATTGGTTAAAGAACTAATTCAAGGAGTGTAGATAGCATAATGGTCATGCAAACAGATTGTCGTGCTTCCTGAGGCTCCAAAGTCCCAGGTTCAATCCCCCGCACCACTGTAAGCCAGAGCTGAACAGTGCTCTGGTTAAAAATAAAAAATAATAAAAATAAATTTTTTAAATTTTAAAAAAAGACCTAATTCACTAAGGAGCCTAAGGCAAGTGGTTAGAGTGTTTGCTGGGAATCTGACCCTGACTTGCCCAAGGCACAGAGTCCACCTTTCTCATGTCATCAGAATCAGTTCTCTGCCAGGCAGGCACAACCTGACAATGTCCAGTAAAAGTCTTCTTCTTTCTTCTCTGTCAGTTGGACAGTTTCTCAGCTCAATAGGATTTTCTCTCCAGTGTTATTGGGGCTGCTTGATGCTGGAATAAAGTCATTTTCAGGGGGCCAAGTGATGGCACACCTGGATGAGCAGGAAGGTTACAATGCCCAAGGAGCCTGTCGGGGTCCTGACGAGGACCCCGCTTCTCAACCTGACCGAGTCAGCTGACCCAACTCTGTTGCGCACCAGAGGAGGGGGCCGAAAAGGTCAAATCAAGGGCAGCAGGGGTGAGTGCGAGCTGGGGGGTCTTTCCCTGCAGATCGCGGCAAGAGATGAAGCCAAGGATCACCCCAGGACGCTACTTGCCTCTGAACAGTGTGTTTATTGTATAGCAAGCAAGAGTTTTTATAGGTTGGGGTAGGGGGAGGAACAGGGCAGCTATGGCTTAGCCTTACATGGTCAGGAATGTTAAGGGAGGAGGGGACAGCTGGGGGTCTTTAGAGACAGTTACTTGTTTATACCATATATGGTCAGGAGAGAGGGGACCAGGGTCTTTCCAGTAACTGTTAGGTCAAGCTAGCTTGGAGAATGAGGAAGCAAAACCCAGCAGCTAGCACAGAGTGGGGAGGTGGGTCTTTGTGTAGGTGAGAGAGACTGATAGGGGACTGGGACCTGTTAGGCAGGCAGGTTCCTTCCTGCTCAACCCATAGAAGTGAAAAGCCCCTGGGGAGACTGATGGAAGGCTGGTGCCTCCCAGGCATCCAGGGGTCCACCCCTTGGATGGTCCGAGCCACGCTTGATGGCTTATGCAAAGCCCCACAGGAGCCAAGTTCAAATTCCCAGTCCCTACATGCAGGGGGAAAGCTTCGCCAGCAGTGAAGCAGGGTTGCAGGTGTCTCTCTGTATCTTTTCATCTCTACAATCCACTTCCCTCTAGATTGCTCTCTGTATCCAATAAATCATTTTTTTTTGCCTCCAGGGTAATTGCTGGGGCTCAGTGCATTATGAATCCACTGCTTCTGGAGGCTGCTTTTTCCCCTTTTGTTGCCTTTGTTGTTTATTGTTGTTGTTATTATTTTTGTTATTGCTGCCATTGTTGTTGACTAGGACAGAGAGAAATGGAGAGAGCATGGGAAAACAGAGAGGGGGAGAGAAAGATAGACACCTACAGACATGCTTCACCACCTATAAAACGACCCCCCTGCTGGTCCTTGGATTTTGTGCCATGTGCACTTGACCCGCTGTGCTACCCAGCCCCCAATATAATATTTTTAAAAGTCATTGTCCCTTCTTTGTCACACATAAAATATCCATGTGTCAGGAAGCTCAGACACACTCTGGATCTAATAGCTGAGTTGGGGTTTTCTACAGGATGAGGGTTCTCTGCATGGGAGGAGGGGACCCCACTCTTCCCTGGCCCCTGCCTATGAGTGTCACATTCGCTCAGGACTCTGCCCTGGAGAGAAATTCAGGGTGTTCTCCACAGCTGTGGGCAGGATCGAGGCAGAATGAAATCCTCCTGCTTTGGAAGATAACCGGGATTCCCCTCAGCTGTCAGTGCCCTGGTGTCAGCCACTGTCTTATCTATTGGCTTTCCTGGCTGCTTGGCTGCTGCTTGAATGTTTATCTCTTGTTTTTCCTCCACCAAGGTAGTGGTGACATGGGGAGTGCTGGGTTGTTTTCATTGTCACAGGAGAGCCTAATTACACACAAGTACTTGCTGTCATTTTTCTGCTCTCAATATTATTATTATTATTATTATTATTTTCTTTACTGGGTTTTCCCCAGGCTGTAGCCCCAGGCACCATCCACCAGCCAGAGCAGACCTCCTCTTTAAGTTCTTGCTGGCACTGAATGACTCTCCAGGCGTGCGGGGCAAGCTCTGGATGGCCTGTCTTGACCACCCCACGCTCACCAGTCTGTTGGCCACCAGAGAGGGGTCATAGGGGAGGAAAAGAACAGGCCGTGGTAGGGGTGAGCGTGCAGAGTGACACTCTGGACACTATGGCAGGGGACCGCGTGTTTATTGGGTTACACAGAGGTGTCCTTATACTCGGACAAGCAGGCAGAAAAAGGGAAGTATGGTCGGACCAGTCATTGTAAAGGTCAATATCGTGAAGCGGGAACAAGCTGGGGAACAGGGAAGTTGGGGTCTTATCAGGAGCGGACTGGGGCAAAGGCTTTATGTAACCTCAGTGGTTAAGCTATTTGTGGAATTTCCACACCCTTTTGTCTGCAGGAAATGGAAACTTAACTATAATCTGTGCAGCAGTTTTCAGTAAACCCCTCCTGCCCTCGGGCCAGGTGCAGAATGCTGGCAACCAGGCCAGCTGGGGAGAGGGAGGAGGGGCAGGGAGGCTTTGGGGGTGAACTCCTACCTGTCTTAGAGAGATGATCGAGGTGTGAGCCCTGCTCGACCTGCCATGTTCCCACACAGGCCACAGAAGGGGGAAGTAGCCGGCCCCCTCCCCACAAGCTCACCTTTGTCCTGGAAGAGAGTGTCTTCCAACATGGGTGTGTGCTGTGCTTGGAGTCAGAGGCCAGGGCCTGAGTTTAGATACCTGTTTCTCCTTTTTGGTTCTGAACTGTTGCGTTTCCTCCATCCTCTCTTCACTTTAACAGCCATGGGTGAGCTAACCACATGGTGCTGGCTTGGTCCAAGGGCATCTTCCCTTCTCATGGGAGAAGCATTTAGCTTTCCTCCTGGTTCCTTTGTCTCTCTCCTTGTGCCAGAGGCAGGCTCCTTTTCATGCAGGTGTCCGTGGGTTGGTGTGCTGTGCTTGCCCCATGTAGAGCTTGGACGTGCATCCTATCCCCAACCCTGTGTCCCCAGTGTGTTGTTGCTGTGACCTGAGCTTGACCAGTGTGGCCCAGTCCTAACCTGCTTTTCCAGGCCCTTTATAGCACAAAAGCTTCCTGGAAAATCAACCCATTTGTGTATTCTTTGGACTACAGTGTTACAGAGCGTTGTGATAAAATGTTGTCCCAACAGGTTGAAGTGCATCATGCCTCCAGTCCATGAATTGGGCACATTATGCACGAGGGCTGGGAGACAAATCCCTGACCTCCAAGAGCTTGCATCTGACGAGAAGTTGACCGGCAGTGTTTCAGAAAGCAGGCAGGAAGCTGTGCTACGAGTTCTGAACTTAGGGTGGGGGAGAGGCTCCTGTCAGAGAAGGAAGGCAAATCTGAGCACTGGCGCTGGAACAGGGACATACAGGATGGCGTGTGCAAGAGCTGGGCGCTCCCTCCCTTGGCAGAAGGAAAGGAAGTGCAGAGGCCCCGGGTGGGGGAGGGGGTCTGGGTGGTGGCATACCTGGTTAAGCACAAGGGCCTGCACAAGGATCCGAGTTCAAGTCCCCGGCTCCCCACCTGCAGGAGGGATGCTTCACAAGCAATGAAGCAGGTCTGTAGGTTTCTCTCTTTCTCCCTCCCCCTCTGTCTTTCGCTCCTCTCTCAATTTCTCTCGGTCCTGTCAAATAAAATGGGGGGGGGGGGGGAAATGGCCACCAGGAGCAGTGGATCCATAGTAGCAGCACTGAGCCCCAGCGATAACCCTGGAGGCAAATATATATATATATGTAGTGGGGAATGCCTTGACATTGACCTGTTTGACACTTGGAAGTCAGTGGAACTGAGTCCTAGAAGGAAGAGACAGAAGGTTTGAAATATGAGAAGGCGTCCCATTCACCAGTACCTGTAATCCTGGCCCAGAACTCAGCACTTATTCTGCCTGCAGTGGGAACCGTGGGACTGTTTAAAGAGAGGTGGCTCAGTCTGATTCCAGATTTCAGAACCTCTCCCTTGCTTTGTGGTGGGAAGGCCATAGGAAGCCAGGAGCACAGCAAGACAGCCATGAGAGCGCCACCTAGAGGAAGAGCGGAGGCTGGGGCTGGCAGAAGGACTTGACATCCTGAGGTCCAGAGCCTGAGATCTGTTTTGGAGCTGGATCCAGGAAGGCACATTTGTAGGTCACGGATACAGACTTCCTGGACATGGTGAAGTGGATGTAGTTTGGCTAGCATGAAGCCAAGCTCATGTCCATATGCCCTGAAAGTCCATCCCACAGGAGTGCCTTAGCCCTCCACCTGCTTTAGAATCAGCTAAAATCTTATTCAAACCCAGATCTCAGGGCCTTGCCCCCCCCCCCCCAGAGCTTCTGGAAGGTCTTGCAGGGCTGAGCCCTTGGAACGGCATTTCTGTGACATCTGACACAGCAGGCCCAGCGTCTTCAATCAGGGGAGGACCCTGCTCAGAGCTGGGGGGCAGGGGGGGTCGAAGGTCAAGTCACAGGCAGGCACAGGTGCCCCCGCTGCTCTGGGAGGGGACAACCAGCTGGCATGTCAGGCGTGACTACAGGTCTGCATAGACTGAGCTAGAGGAGAGAGCTACCATAATTATCTCCCAAGAAAGGAACGGAGAGCTGGAAGGGGGCTTAATTCGCTCGGTAATTACTCATCTTTCCACCTCATTGTGTCTGGATAGTCGCTTCCCTCTCTGCACAAATAGGCCCCTGGAATTAGAGTCATCATTAGAAGGATGAAGTGTGAGCTCAAAGAGCCTGCGAGCAGGGGCCTTTGTAAAAATGGTCCTTGTGTGTAACAGGTGTTTAGAGTGTAAAACCGCCCTCAGCATTAGGAGGTAGGAATGTAATATTTAAGCAGTCAGTGAGGCTGTATTTCTTAGAGCCTTGAAGAATCTGGATAGGAAGGAGCAAAGAGGCACCAGTTCTTTGATGGGGGGGGGGGGGGAGGGCAGTGTAGAACCCAGAGCCTCACACATGGAAGCGTGGGCTCGACCACTGACCATACCCCAGGCCCCCAGCCCTTTTCTTTTTTTTTAATTTATTTATTTATAAAATGGAAACACTGACAAGAGTAGCTGAGTAGCTCTGGGGTCATCTGAGAGTCAAGACAGTGTCAGCGTGGGAAGCATGCTGACACCACACACACACACACACACACACACACACACACACACACACCATATGCTTTAGGTATGTGACTACCGGCTAATGCTCAGCTCTCAAAGTGGCATAAAGGACAAAGTGACTGGAAATAAACCAGGTGATAAGGTAATCCCCTGGCCCTGCCATCATCCACCCAATCATCCAGATAGGACTCTGAGCAAGGCCCTCCACTCCCCTGAGTGCCACTTAAAATACAGTCAACAAATTCTGTTTCCTTCCCTCCAACTGCAGCTTTTCCCATCAAGTGGGCCACTACAGCTCTTCACAGGGTCACCGTGAGACCAACTGTGAGGAATGGTGGCCATCTCCTCCACCATCATGCACCAGGAGTTGGCACTAGAGGGAACAGAGGTCCCCAACCCATGAGAAGCTGTCTACCAGGAAAAAGTCAAATGGTCTCAAGGACAAAATCTTGAGTTCCAGTTCAGTCTTGCCTCCGTGTCCCCACCATTGGCAGATGTAACTGTGAATTTCTGGCCACCAAGTAACACTGTTTCAATGTATTTGTAGCGAGTTGGTGCAGAAGGAGATTTCTCCCTAAGAGCTTCTGAGCTTATCTAGAGCAGAAGTTTTGAGTTATTTTGGTTTCCAGATCCATTTCCACCCATAGAAGATCATTGAAAAGACTGGTTTCTGGGATTTTAGCTACTGGCGTATGACATATCTCTGCAATTAAAACCTAGTGGTTAATTTATGAGTTTGTTTTTATAGCAGTTCAAGTTGTGCATGGGAATAGCACATATTTTTAAGAAAACTGACTTATCTTTCCAAACAAAGCATAAATTTTATGGGAAGAGTGGCATTGTTTATGTTTTGCACATCTCTCTCTAATGTCTTAACAGAAGAAAACTGCGCCCTTCCATGAGCTTCTGTGTTTCGTCTGTCACCATGTGTTGTTTTGGTTGAGAGAAAGAAATATTTGGCCTCATATAAGCACGTTGTTGGAGAGAAAGGGTCTTATGCACCCCCCCCCCAAATCAGACTGGGGAGTCCCAATGGTCCTTGGGTTACAGATTGAGAACCCAGGTTCCCCCAGCCAGCCAGCATGATTAGAGGGAGGGGCTGTAGACATGCAGCAAGGACACGAAGCCACGCAGCCCTGCAGGAACTGGATCACTGGATTTGAAGACAGAGAGGAGCCCTGTTTGGGAGGAGCTGTGGGCTTTCTGGTCTCTGTGCTTAGAGAGCACGTAACAGCTTGATGGGCCCAGATGGAGAGAGCTTCCAATATCAGCCTGCCGTACAAGATGCTGGAAAGGTCTTCTTAATTTCTGTAGCATGTAGAGCACATACCAAAGCCCTCCCTCCTCTCACACTCAGACCCCTCCCTCAGTAGCTCAGGGAAACTAGAGGAGAGCCTGCAGAGTCTGGGGCAAAGCAAAGACTGAACTTATATCCTACCCAGGGACAAGTTTGAGGGTCTCTTACAAAACTATTCCTTCCCCTCACTGGCTTTAGCAAGAGGAAGCCAGGGGGCCAAGAAAGCAATACATTGGGATCAGCAAAATAACTCATTTTGGATAGTGCACCTGCTTTGCCATGAGCATAGCCCAGCTTCAAGGCTGACCCCAGAACACTGAAGGAAGCTTCAGTGCTGTAGTCTCCCTCTATATTTGTCTCAGTCTGAAAAAGTCAGCCCAGAGCAGTGAGGCTCCAGTGCAGAGAGGGGTGGGGGAGAGAGACAGAGAGACAGAAAGACAGAGAAGAGGGAGGGGACAGAGAGGAGGGAGTGAGAGGGAGAGAGAAGAGAGAAGGGGAAGAGAGAGAAGGAGTAAATAGGACAATGGGATGATTCTGTGGGGAGGAATGAAAATGAGTAGTTGAGAAGCTAGTCCTGGCAGTTCTGGGTTTGGTGTGAAGATACTCAGGCCAGCAGGGCTCAGTGGTTCTGCCCACAGAGCAGGGCTAGAGAGGAAGGTGTGGAGCATTCTACGCGTATAGCTGATCAATTAAAACTCAGTAATTATCTCCAGGCTCCTGAAGTTTACCCCCAAGAAAGCGCATCAGCAGAGTTTGCCCAAGTCCCCAGGCCCCTGAAGATGCTTCATCTCTCTGAGATGATGTCAGCAGCCAAAAAGCACGTGTGTTTGGCCACGGGTCATCTTTGGATTAGTACTGAGAGGATTTTTCATCAGATCTCATTTCTCAGATTTCTAAAGCCCAAGGTTCACAGTGGCTTTTCTTTCTGTTAGAAATATCTGGTGGGAGTCGGGCTGTAGTGCAGCGGGTTAAGTGCAGGTGGTGCAAAGCACAAGGACCGGCATAAGGATCCCGGTTCGAACCCCGGCTCCCCACCTGCAGGGGAGTCGCTTCACAAGCGGTGAAGCAGGTCTGCAGGTGTCTATCTTTCTCTCCCCTCTCTGTCTTCCCCTCCTCTCTCCATTTCTCTCTGTCCTATCCAACAATGACAACAATAATAATAACTACAACAATAAAACAACAAGGGCAACAAAAGGGAATAAATAATTTAAAAAAAAAAAGAAAAGAAATATCTGGCTTGGGGGAGAGAGCCAATTACCACTGAGAACTGTTGGACCACTAGGCTCAAGTTATGTCTGTCTGCAAAATAAATTCTTACTGAATAAAATGCTTTCCCTGAGTTCAGGAACTGGGATACCTACACATCAATTGAGGTCATTGCTGGCAGTTATTGGACTAGAGATTGAAATGAAGAAATTGCTCGTAGTGTCACAGGGTCAGATCCCAACCCAGCCAGACACCTGAGGCTAGAAATGGGGTATGATTACCAGCCTGAAGTTAGAAAGCGTAGTCTTTGTCAAAGCCAACACGAAGGGCCAAAACAGATGTTTCTTTTCTCATACATGGTTCTGATGGAGTCTTGTTTAATATGTGGAGTCTACGTATATTACCAAGCCAGGAATTTAGATTTAATCTTTTTTTTTTCTCAAGTAATACTGCTGAACAAACCTGTTCAGGTCTCCCTTGGAAGAACTATTGTTTAGATGACATAGAGTTTCAAAATGTAGTGAACCTAGCTATTAACTGGTAAATACTAAGGACCTACAGGCAATATAAAAAAATAAAAGGAAAAACAATGAAACAGTGTTTTTCTGGAATGTACTCATTTGTTACACAGTTACACACGGACCTTGATCCTTCTGGGTGGCCAAGAGGACAGGGGGAGCAGGGGATAGCTCATCTAGTGGAGCCAGTGCCTTACCATGTACAGGCCCCCTGGGTTCAAACCCAAGCACCCTGGACATCATTGAAGGAGCCCCAAAGCTGGTGGAGCAGTGCTGTGCTGTTTCTCCTCACTCTGTCTCTCCTCTCTGTTTCAAAGAAATAGACTGAAAATATTGAGCTAGAGAGACTAGTCTGCTCAGCGGGTAGTTGTTTTGTACATGCAATCCCCTGTCACCACAAAAAATACATAAACAATGTTCCAGCAAGCCCAGAACTTTATTTGTAGTGCAGAGTCTTCACCCAGTGAGATCCAACTCACCCAGTAGTAGTACTCCTGACTGAGCAGCCACAGGAAGCTCAGCTGGGGTCCTTGTGCCAGGCTTAAAGAGAGTGGCTCTCATTCTGCACCATGTATATGACATGACGCTGTGTGCCTATCTCCCCAGTCATGTCCAGATCATTGCTGCAAAAGGGACAGGATTTTGTCATTTGAAACTTGGCATCTATGAATGGATTTTCCCCTAGAAATAAAGAAAGACTCACAGTGTCAACTATGTCACAAAGACCAGATCTGTTGCCAATTTCAGCTTGGCCAATGCCAAGGAGGTGCCTTGACCCCTGAACCCAGGCGGAATAAGGAAAAGAAACAAAAAACAAAAAAACTCAGAAGTGTGGAATTAATCAAGACTTGGCAAGGTCTCTTCAGAGCCCAGTCAAGGATCCCCTCCCTGCCCTGTCTCCTTGTCTGAGATTGGGAATGTTTCTGCATTGTTTTGAAAGAAAGACCCAGTGTTGGAAGAAATACTT
Organism: Erinaceus europaeus; assembly: GCF_950295315.1. Lineage (NCBI taxonomy): Eukaryota > Metazoa > Chordata > Mammalia > Eulipotyphla > Erinaceidae > Erinaceus > Erinaceus europaeus. The sequence continues at coordinate 5,888,308 of NC_080182.1, read as the reverse complement.
GACATTGAAATCATTGTCTCTGCACATGTTTTTGATGTTTCCTTTTTGAACTTACGCTTGACATTGCTTCACAGGCTGCATTCGCCCTTCCCCTCTCTCCTCCCAGGCTTGCTTTTGAAAAGTTTTTGGTGGAGTTGTTAATATTCCACACTCACTGGGGCCTGCTGCTTTTCTGGTTCGCTTTGTTTTCCCCAGCTCTGCAGAGGTGTGCAAGCCTTCCACAGGTGGGGTGTGGAATCAGGCAGGAGGTTGCCTTCCACAGGTGGGGTGTGGAATCAGGCAGGAGGTTGCCTTCCACAGGTGGGGTGTGGAATCAGGCAGGAGGTTGCCTTCCACAGGTGGGGTGTGGAATCAGGCAGGAGGTTGCCTTCCACAGGTGGGGTGTGGCCTCCTCCAGTGCTCTAGGCGGAGAGTAGAAGGGACCACTCTGGTTCTGCTCTGTCTGCATTAGCAGTGAGCTGGAACTCTTTGAGGAGATGAAGATTCCCATCCTTCTTTCTACTCCAGGCCTGTGGTTGTTCTAACTGTGTTTTGAAGTTGACCCTTCCATTTTCCCTTCCCTGACAGGCATGAAGCCATCCCGTCAGCCAGGGCCTGTCAACTAGAGTTTTGCTCTTTGAAAAAAAGCCTGATACTGTGTCTGGGGATGGGTACCAGGAGGAGAATGAGGAGGTGGTATTATTCAGGGGCCTGGAGACCTCTGCTGGCTGAGTGTTGTATCCTTGTTTATTGTTGGGAAGGTAAATGAATGGCTGGGCCTCAACACTGGTCACTTCCCTGTGAATCCAGTGATGGATGAGGTGACATCTGTGAGGAGAGTGTTCCAAAACAGTAGTCGTGCCTCTCTTCTGCATAAACCTTCGGCTGAAGTTCTTCCACCTAAATACATTGGCCATTGCAGTTAGCAGTAGCATGATGATGGGCCCAGGAGGATCAGTGCATGCCTTACTATACATGAAGCCCTAGGTTTGGTCCATGGCACCACATGGGAGCACCATGGACAGCACCAAAAGCGCTCTGGATGATAGAGCCATCCACTTATGTTTCACTTTTGTCTCTTGTCTCTCTCGGAATTTATTCAGAGATATGGGATCCTGGGGCTGTATTCTTGTGTATGACATTCTCTCCATATGGAATAAGTCAGTAATGAGGGAGTCTTAGTGGAGAAGAGAGTCACAAGACTTGTCTACACAGCATGCAGGAGCAAAATCTAATTGAGGCAGGCTAAGATACCCTCACAGAGACCCAAAATGCAGTGGCTCAGATAAGCTCATTTCTCTTCCAATGAACACATCTCTGCAAAAGCAGGCAGGTGGGCCTAGAGCCAGGTTGTCCTCCAGGACCTCCCAAGACCTTGCTTCCTACCTATTTTCATCCTTGAGTCCATAGTGCACAGACCCACTGGTTCCCAATCAACAGAAAGGACAGTGAGGCACCAGAGCCAGCAGAGTTCTGTGCATAACCCAGAGACACCCCTCAACACTTCCACATGTACCTTTTGGCATGAACTTAGTGACACACTCCCCTCGACCTGTTCAGGAATCTGGAGGAAGAAGATTTATCTGTGAAAATATGAGCTCAGCCCAGAATGGTGTTTTCATGGAGGGAGAATGCTCTTGCAAAAACAAGACAAGATGGGGCTGGGGTGTCTTCTGAAATCACCCTCTGAACTCCAGCTGGCTTCATAGTGTTATGGAATGCCAAGATTCAGTGCTTGCTGCTCTAAAGGCCAGTAAACCAGGAGAAAAGAGTTGGTGCAAGAAAAGCACATTTAGGGGGCTGGGCGGTAGCACGGTGGGTTACATGATACAAAGCACAAGGACCGGTGTAAGGATCCCGGTTTGAGCCCCCAGATCCCCACTTGCAGAGGGGTCACTTCACAAGCAGTGAAGCAAGTCTACAAGTGTCTCTCTTTCTCTCCCCCTCTCTGTCTTCCCTCCTTTCTCTATTTCTCTCTGTCCTATCCAACAATGATGGCAATAACAACAATAACAACAATAATAAACAAGGACAACAAAAAGGGGAAAAAATAGCCTCCAGGAGCACTGGATTCATAGTGCAAGCACCGAACCCCAGCAATAACCTTGGAGGGAAAAAAAAGAAAAAAAGAAAAAGAAAAAAGAAAAGTACACTTAATTCAGGTACTATCATCCTGTGAAGATGGCAGGCTCCTGTCTCAACAAAGCATCTTACTCTCAGACCAGGGTCTGGGCTTTCTGTAGGAGAAGAACATCAGCAGTTGGCCGACAGAGGGAGAAGGGGGCCCAGACTGTCCATGTCACTTCCCTATTTGGTGACTCCCCAGAGCACAGTCACCAGCTCAGTGTGGGCTGTCCCCTGCAGACCTTGAGACCCAGTGTTTATCACCCTCTGAGCAAAGTCGAAGATCTCTCCAGTGTGACTGGGTCTTTCAGCTGTGTCTGTCCCTACCCTCTACCAATGTCTTACTCCTACCTCAGCAACACACACACTATGTACAAGAACATTTTGGGCCACTAAGCATCAGACAAGGTGACAGCCAAGAGGGAGGGAAAGATTTCAGGAGAGCCAGGACTGGGTGGTGCCACACCCAAGAAGACTTCACACATTCCAACATGCAAGAAAGGACCCACGTTCAAGCCCCTGTTTCCCCACCTGCAGGGGAGAAGCTTCAAAAGAAGAAGTGAAGCAGAGGTGTATCTCTCTCTCACTCTCGCTCTCTCTTTCTCATTCTCTCTCTCTTCCCCTCTCCATTTCTCTCTTCTCTCCCTGTCCTATCAAATAAAATAATAAATTTTTAAGTGAAAAAAAAGATTTTAGGATAGCATGATGTAGCTTCTCATGTATGCTCATTTCCTTTTCTCTCCCCCTTCTGTATTGTTTTATTGGGAGTATTATTGGTTTACAGTCAATACAGGGGTTTGTACATGTGTAAAGTTTCTCAGTTTTCTGTAAAACACTCTCACCCCCCCACCCAGGTCTGCACCATCAGGCACCAGGACCTGAACTCCCACCCCACCCCCACTCAAGTCCTTCACTTTGGTGCAACACACCAAACTCAGTCCAAGTTCTGCTTTGTGTTTTCCTTTCTGTTCTTATTTATCAATTTCTCTCCATGAGTGAGATGACACCCACATTCATCCTTATCATTCTGGCTTCTCTCACTTCACATGATTCCTTCAAGCTCCATCCAAGATGAAGTGAAAAAGGTGACTTCATCATTCTTTATAGCTGGGTAGTATTCTACTATGTATATAGCCCACAATTTTCTCAGCCACTCATATGTTGTTGGACATGTAGGTTGCTTCCAGGTTTTGGCTATTACAAATTGTGCTGTTATGAACATAAGTGTGCACAGATCTTTTGGGATATACCTCCATTGTCTGCTCATTTTTCTAATACCTGTACTCTCAACAGTTTGTTTTGACATGTAGAATAAGAATATTATTTCAAATCTATTTTAGATTTATTTTAATTGCACTATATAAACAGGCTGAACATTCACTCAGTGTGCATCTTTTCCTTGTTTTTGAACCACTGTAGCTCCACCTAGCTGGGCTCAAAAAATCAGTGACATCCAAGTAGCCATGGAAGAAAATGTTGTCTGGGAGTGCAAAGCCAATGGAAGGCCTAAGCCCTCATACCGGTGGCTGAAGAATGGGGAGCCTCTTCTCACTCGGGTAAGTGCCTGAGGAAGACTATGTCTTCATGCTGACTCTGTGTTTGGTGGGGTCTCCTCGCTGGGTAAACAGGAATTTAATGAGACACATTTTATTTGTTTGTTTGTTTATTATTTTATTTATAAAATATAAATATTGACAAGACTGCAGGATAAGAGGGATACATTTCCACACAGTGCCCACCCCCAGAGCTCTATATCCAATCCCCTCCCTTGATATATCCCCTATTCTTTATCCCTCTGGGGGCATGGACCCAGAATCATTGTGGGGTGTTGTATGCTTTACATTGGGTTGTTCTAGTTCTCCCCCGCCAAGAGAATTGGATCAGTCCTGTTAGTTTTGCGGGCTTGCTTGGCCCCACCCCTAGGAACCCCGACAGAGTTCCAGAGTGGCAGAGTTAGAGAGAGTTCTTGGCGCCGCCGCGAGAAAGAGGCAGCAGAGTTCTGTTTGGTGATTAGTTTGGTTTAGTTTATGAATCGTTGTTCCTGAATAAAGAAATACAGCTTCCCTGCCCAGCCGTGTGTCCTTGAGTCTCTGTTACCCGCCCGTGAAGCTAGCCCGGCCAGCTGGAGGCTCCAAATTTTAACAACAAATGGCGCCCACGTGGACCTGACCTGCGCATCTCTCAGATAAGTAAAGACAATTTGGCTACCTATGCACTATGGCCTTCTCTTCTGCTTGTGAAGAGATCTCCAAAGGCCTCTGCTCTTTCTTCACGAGACTGTTTTGCTGTTTCTGGAACATTTATCTCTGGACCACTCTGTGGTTTCCACTCGCTCGGGCGAACTCAGAACAGCCAGCGGGAATAGCCAGCGGGCAGGAGGCGAGGCGTGGAGCTGCCGTTTCCACCTGGTTAAACAGCCAGCCAGCCGGCTGCGCCCAGACAACCCCGCGCACCACGCCCGCAGCCCCGCAGCCCGCAGGAGGCTGATGCCACCACACAGGAGCCCGATGCCAGCACGCAGGAGCCCGATGCCACCACGCAGGAGCCCAGTGCCAGCACGCAGGCCAGCCCACAGGAGCCGGCTCTCCACCGTGTGGCGCAGGGCGCTGGATGCGTGATCCCTCCACGCTGCTCGGCCACTGTGAGCAGGGCAGCAGACATGGCAGGGCCATGGGGCAGGGCCATGGGGCAGGGCCGTGGCGGCCTATCATGGCCGCCACCCCTGGGCACCTCGGCCCACGCCTTCTACAAAGATGGCCTGCCCGCCCTCGTGCTATGAATTCTGGAACGATCCCGAACCTCCCAGACCCCCGGGCTCCCTGCCGAAACTGGGCACACGAGATCTCCAGCTGCCGGTCCGGTCTGAAGGCAGACAAGCTGGAGTACGCAGAGATTTGTGCAGAGATCACAACCTGCAATTCCTAGAAGTGAAGCTGCACGGGAAGCCACCTCTGGATGGTGAACCCCCCCCCCCCAACAACTAAGACAGTACAGATTTAAATTCATGTTTAAAATGACATGTCTTCGTAACAAAGGTTTCTCTCCTTGTGTATTAATGACCATGTTTATGTGTATGTTTAAAGTTTGGTAAACAGTAACTTTAAGGCTAAATTCTTACTAGTCAAAGTTAAATGAAAAAGGTTTTCAATGTAATTCTCATAAAGATAAAATTAACTTACATTTAAAGTCTGAGGTAAAAATTAGTTAACAATCAATATATTTTAACTAAGTTGGTCTAAACAAAAGGTTAAATAGACTTGTTGATATGTAAAACTCTCGATTACCTTCTCTATTAGAAATGGTAGATCGCACAATGGCTATGCTAATTATTCTCATGCCTGAGGTTTCCTTTCCTGCGCACAACTAGGGTGTGACTCCATCTTGAATGGGTGTAACAAAAGGTTAAAAGACGTTGTTGATATGTAAAAGTCTCAAATTCCTTCTCTATTAGAAATATGCTAATAACAAGTTTTGTTTCATAGTAAGTAAGTTGCAGCCAGCTGCCTTTGGGACTCTAGGCCGTTCCCCACCCCCATGCAAATATCCGTCGAGACAAGTACACCCCCCAGAGGCAAGAAATGTTTTTTTTAAGCTGATAAAGTTTTGCCCACAGAGGCAAAAAATGGCCGGCCCCCTCAGGCCTTCCCTTGGCAGCACACTGGTTCTTGTTACTTGCTTACATGTTTCTCCCTGTTTGTGCCAGTTTCTTTTTTTAAAAAATGCCTGTACGATATAGGTTTCTGTTCACCCCACACCCCTGATACTGTAGTCATTTAGTTAAAAAGAAAAGGGGGAATTGTTGTATGCTTTACATTGGGTTGTTCTAGTTCTCCCCCGCCAAGAGAATTGGATCAGTCCAGTTAGTTTCGCGGGCCTGCTTGGCCCCGCCCCTAGGAACCCCGACAGAGTTCCAGAGTGGCAGAGTAAGAGAGAGTGCTTGTGCCGCCGCAAAGAGACAGCAGAGTTCTGTTTGGTGATTAGTTTGGTTTAGTTTATGAATCGTTGTTCCTGAATAAAGAAATACAGCTTCCCTGCCCAGCCGTATGTCTCTGGTCGTCTCTGTTACCCGCCTGTGAAGCTAGCCCGGCCAGCTAGAGCCTCCTGACAAATAGTAGGACTATTGGCCATACCCTGGGGCAGCACCACCCATTCAAATCTATCAGCAGGGCTGGTGTTATTAATAGACGGAACAGAGAAGGCAAAACGTTTACAATCTTGCGGATGCAAGGGGATAGAGAAAAAACAATCTTGTATATCAATAGCTATGATTGGAATTCCCGTGGGAATTGCAGAAGCAAGAGGCAAGAAGTTGGAGGGTCTGGCTTCTGTAATTGTTTCCCTGCTGAACATGAGCATTGACAGGTAGATCCATACTCCCAGCCTGCCTCTCTCTTTCCCTAGTTGGGTGGGGCTCTGGGGAGGCAGGGCTCCGGGACACATGGTGGGGTCATCTGTCCAGGGAAGTCAGGTTAGCATCATGATAGCATCTGGAACCTGGTGGCTGAAAAAGAACAAGTTGTTGACTAATCATGAACCTAAAGGCAAGAATACTACAGATAAAGATTTGGGGGTCTCCATTTTGGAAAAATCTAGTAGGTCTGTTTTAGGTACATTCCAAGGGGCTCATGACTTTATTAGTTTTTACCTTCACCTGACTTCTAATATGCAGGTGGACCCAGGTTTATTGTCTGGGGAGATGGTGTCATAGTTGTAAAAGGACTAGAAAACTGGATCAGGGAAGAGAGTAGCTTCCAAATCTGGGGAAGGTGTATAAATGTTGTTGACTGTAATGCAGCCCAGTGCCAGGAGGAGGAGGGGAAGAGAAGGCACTGCAGAGCAGCCCACGGGTGCAGGAACCCAGTTCTCCAGCCTGTGCTCAGTGTAGCTTCTAGAAGAGACTTTTTCCATCTCCAAGGCTAGCCGCCAAGCTGTCTACTTGGAATGGGCTGTAGGCTGTTTGGGTTGGGAAACTGTACTAAAACAGAGATCTAGATCTCTATGACTATAGACTCAGAGATGAAGGGGCTACAGATTCCCCCTCAGTGGACTCCTTCTGTCTGTGGAGCCTTCTGGATAGCACAGAGCCATAGCCCCTCCCCCCCCCCCCCCCGACTACCCAGTCACACTCAAGATTAGCATTGCCACCAAAATAGTGACGACAGTGTTGGAGATGACACGCCTGCAGCCTGAGAGCAGCCTGGAAGCAGCAGGAACTTGGGGCTAAGATGCCCGCTGGGCAGTGGACCTGGTAAAATACGGACTCCCCGTGAGTGAGGCACCGGCGTTCTGTCCAGCACCACCCAGCAGCACCATGGACAGCGTCTCGAGAACTGTTTGTTCCTCTCTCCCCTATGTCTGTCACTCACACTGTACAAGGGTCTGGGTGATCGCTCACCTGGTGCAGTACATGCCCTGCTGTGCGGAAAGCTCTGGGTCTGCGCCCTGTCTGATGCCACGTGGCAGCACCATAGATGGTAGCCATTGGACTCGAGGACAGGGTTTGCCTGCAGAAAGATGTTAGCAGTCCTAAGAACTTCATGGGGATGTGGGTGGGGGAGTTTTGGTAGGAAGAGTTTGGGGCGTCCCTGTAGGGGGTGTTCGGGGTGTGGGGGAGGGTGCTGAAGGACTGGACCTTCAGCGATGCCACTGGTGGGAGCAGGCACCCCTGCTCTGACCAGTCCTGGGACAGGGACATCTTTTCTGCGCCATTTCTGAGGTGAATGAAGATGAGGCTCAGAATGGCACATCAGACTTTCATCCCAGGGAAGAGGGTGACCCTCATTCAAGACCCTTCACTTTCAGGGCATGCAGGGAATATTCTAAAGTGGGGATGACAGGACAGTGTCCCCTGGACACCCCTCAGGCCTACTTCTGAGCCAGGTCCTCCTCCACTCTATCTGGGGCTCAGGGAAGTGCTCTGGGTGGGGTGGGTCTGTGCAATAATAGACTGGCAGCCTTTTGTAGCCCAAGCTCAAAATCAATCTGCTTTTATTAAATAAAAAGCTTAAGGCCAAGCACAGAAACATGACAGAGGTGCAAGGTCCCTGTAACCCACTGTGATCAAAGAAAGCCCAATCAGGCTGAACCTCCTCTCTGGGGCTAGGTGACGTCATTCTGTCCTCTGATGCAAGCGGTGGGTGTCTCAGGTCGAGAAGGTCCTTGCTGTATGGCAGAAACTGATGAGTGACACAGAGCATGTGTCCTCAGGCTGCCGAAGGGGCAGGCATGTGCTCCACACCTGCTGCTCCTGCCCACAGGAGCCTCACTCGAGCCAGAGCCCAGGAGCACGAGAGGGAGGGGCAGGCATTCAGTGATTGACAGCTGCTTTTTTATAGAAAGCCACAGCCAATATTCATATTTGCGTCTGTTTCATCCAAAAAAAAAAAAAAAGGCACTCTTGGAGCTGCCAGATAGCTCAGCACGTAGAACAACACACTCTTCATTACACCTGAGGCCTTGGGTTCAAACACCATGGCACCGAGTGAACTTCTATGGATGGTGACGCCGTGCTGTGATGTCTCTGTCTTCCTCCTCCTCCTCCTCCTCCTCCTCCTCCTCCTCCTCCTCCTCCCCCTTTTCTTCTTCTCTGCCTCTATCTAAAATGAAAGGAATGGAGGGGGGGGATTGACTTGGAAGCAGTGGGATCATGCATGCATGAGGCCCTGACACACCAAAAATGTTTGCACATAATAAAAGATGAAAAAGAGGGGCTGGGTGGTGGCGCACCTGGTTGAGCACACATGTTACAATATGCAGAGACCTGGGTTCAAGCCCCCAGTCCCCATCTGCCGAGGGAAAACTTTGTTAATGGTGAAGCCGATTTACAGGTGTCTCTCTTTCTCTGTCCCTCTCTATCACCCTTTCCCTCTCGGTTTCTGGCTGCCTCTATCCAATAAATAAATAAACATAATACAAAAAAATTGGAGGGGGCCGGGTGGTGGCACACCTGGTTGAGTGTACATGTTATAATGTACAAGGGCCCAGGTTCGAGTCCCTGGTCCCCACCTGCAGGGGGAAAGCTTCACAAGTGTTGCAGGTATCTCTCTGACTCTCTTCCTCTTATCCCATCCTTCCCTCTTGATTTCTGGCTGTCTCTATCCAATAAATAAATAATTTTTAAAAATTTTAAAAGATCGAAATCTCATTAAAGAGTCTTCTTGCTCAGAATTTCAATCTCATCAATACTCTCAACAAAAATTTGGTTGTCGCATGCACACGCAGACGTACAGTAAAGAAGCATTTACCTTTCAAGTTCATCTACTTAGAGAGGATATTAATCTGAATGGTTTCACTTTTAAATCAATGAGAACTCAAGAGAGTCCTACAATTTAAATTCCATTTACCAACCAATGTCTGGGTGGTTCCATTTAGCTTCTGACCCACGGCAAATTTAGTTGACAGATAAATAGATCATGTTATGTAAATTGGTGCTTTGATGGCTCTCTTCTTCCCATTAAGCGTCTTTGATAGAGTGCATAGCACCACTGCCTTGAGGTCTCCACTGCAGAAGGTCACGGTTCTGTGTTCCTTTTTCTCTCTCCCAGGAGAGAATTCTGATGGAGCAAGGAACTCTCAACATCACGACCGTGAACCTCTCGGATGCAGGCATGTACCAGTGTGTGGCAGAGAACAAGCATGGAGTTATTTTTTCCAACGCAGAGCTGAGTGTGATAGGTGAGTCTCTAGCCTGAAAAGAAAGAAAAAAAAACTTTCATATCACTGGATGAGTATGTGGTTTGCTGAGCATAAATGTTCAAGAAATCGAGCAGGGGAAACTTAAGGTAGAAGGCGTGGCTAGAGAAACAGGCGATGCATTCTGCCATGAGAAGAGGCTCCTGTGATCATTTTTAATCTTTTAATTACATATTTATTTATTTATTATTGGAGAGAAACAGAGAAATTGAAAGGGGAGGGAGAGAGAGGGAAAGAGACAGAGAGACACCTACAGACCTGCTTATCCGCTTGTGAAGCTTTCCCCCTGCAGGTGAGGACCAAGGACTTGAACCTGGGTCTTTGCACAGTGTGATGTGTGGACTTAACTAACTGCACCACCACCTTGCCTCTGGCTTCTGGCTGGCTGGCTCCTTTTGGTGTTTCCAGGATGGGAGGTATCATAGTCCCTTGATACTCATCTATATTCCCTCATCAACCTTGTGTATAAAGGGGCCGAAGTTTCTGAAACGCTTGGGAGACCCGCCACCAAGCATTCTGATTTGCTGCTGACCTCAGCCTGGAAGGAGGGAGCATGACTCACTGGAAAGGTCCCATTAAACGTCTGTGTGATACAGAAATGACAGGAGCAGCCAGAGAGGAGAGATGAGTGTTGGGCGGGGAACGAGGGAGAAAACAGCTTCTGAGTCAGGAAGCATGTGTCTAGCTCAGGCTGTAGAACCAGCTTCAGAACAGAGCAAGTAGGGTCTGCTTTTATGCTGAGTGGAGTCAGGATGATCTAAGGACAGAAACTGAGTTGGTTTCTAGGGGGATGCCGTGCATATTTATGAGAGGGAAGATGGGTGTCCTCAGTTGAGGAACACACAGTGGCTATACATTGCCATACAGAGGAAAGGCTGGAGACATCTCATCGGGAACATGTTCAGCCAGTAATGAGGAGGAAGGAGAAGGGGAGGTCGCAGAGGGCTTCGCTGTACACCCTCCACCGGTACTGCTCAGCCTGGGGTCTGAGGTTCTTTTTTTTTTTTTAATTTTTTTTAAATTTATTTTATTTATTTATTCCCTTTTGTTGCCCTTGTTGTTTTTTATTGTTGTAGTTATTATTGTTGTTGTCGTTGTTGGATAGGACAGAGAGAAATGGAGAGACGAGGGGAAGACAGAGAGGAGGAGAGAAAGATAGACACCTGCAGACCTGCTTCACCGCCTGTGAAGCGACTCCCCTGCAGGTGGGGAGCCGGGTTCGAACCGGGATCCTTATGCCGGTCCTTGTGCTTTGCGCCACCTGCGCTTAACCCGCTGCGCTACAGCCCGACTCCCCGGGTCTGAGGTTCTTATTACTACAGAGCCAACCCAGGGATGAGTCGCCACCCCACCCAAACAACAAGCCTCCAACCATGATGTTGAAGATCCCATTCCGTTTTGATGAGAAGGAAGGTCGCACTCGGTTTGGGCGTTTCGATTACAGCCGGCAGCTGAGCCTTAGTTCTTGCAGGTCTATCTTCCCCACACTGTGCGCCAGGGGCCTCTTGTCCGGTCTCACTTTTCCAGGCATCCCTTCCTCCTTGCTCTGAAGGTTCACCGTCCCGCCCCTCCCTACAGCGGGGAACCATATCTTCCCCACGTCACTTCATTGCATCTGCAGCTCTGATCTGCTTGCTCAAATAGCTGTGCCCATTCCCGTTTCCCTTCCGTAACGGTTGCCGTGACCATGTTTTACATCAGTACACGTGGCTCTGCTGTCTTTTTTGGTTGTTTTTTTTTTGTAATTTGCTGGTATTTATTGTTTTTTGTTTGTTTGTTTTTCCCTTTTGTTGCCCTTGTTGTTTTCTTGCTGTTGTAGTTATTGTTGTTGTTACTGATGTCGTTGTTGTTGGATAGGACAGAGAGAAATGGAGAGAGGAGGGGGAGACTGAGAGGGGAAAAGAAAGACAGACACCTGCAGACCTGCTTCACCGCCTGTGAAGCGACTCCCCTGCAGGTGGGAAGCTGGGGAGCCAGGGGCTCGAACCGGGATCCTTAAGCCAGTCCTTGCGCTCTGCACCATGCGCGCTTAACCTGCTGTGCTACCACCCGACCCTTTCTGCTGTCTTTTCTCTCCAGTGTATTTTAACTCACCTATGAATGATGTCATGGGCATATTTGGTCCCACTCCTTACTGTCTCCTCTGGACTCGGCATGGTACTGAGTCAGGGAGTGAGTGCTGAGTGGGTGGAGATGGAGTGGATGTGCCAGGTGATAGTGAAGTCAAGCTGCTTTACAAGCTGAAGGACTGAGTCAGCAGATCATTGCAATCAGATGCTCAGTGATTTCATACTATGACCATTAAAAATAATCAGGCTAAGCACACACATTACTATGCTCATGGGCCCTGGCTCAAGTCCCCACTCTCCACCTGCAAGTGGGATGCTCATGGGCAGTGAAGCAAGTGCTTCAGGTGTCTGTCTCCTTCTCTAGCTCCCTTCCCCTCTCAACTTCTCTCTGTTCTGTCAAATAAAGGGGGGAGGGGAGTAGCTGCTGGGAGTGGTGGTTTCATCATGCAGGTACTGAGCCCCAGTGATAATCCTGGTTCAATAAAAAAAAAATTATATATATATACCAGGCTGTTCATTTCTGTGTGTTACATAGAAAGGGGGTCAGGTGTTAGCTAATCTAGTGAAGCACATACTTTCACTGCAGAAGGTCCCTAGATCAAGTCCCCGTCTCTACATAGGAGCTCTATACTTAGCACCAGAGAAGCTTCGTGAGTGGTGCTGTGGTGTGTCTCCTTCCCCCACTCTCTGTCTTTCTGTTTCTAGCTGAATTTTTAAAAGAGGGAGTCTACCAGGAATGGTGGAATAGTGCAGTCCACGTCCCGGCAAGAAAAGGAAAGGAAATTACCCACAGTCTGGGAGACACTTTACATGCTCGTCGTCTTAAAGTATATGAAGCCCTGGTGTCAAACCCCAAAACCACATGGAAACACTGTATATGATGCTGATGGTGTCCCATGGATGGAAGACTTGTGCTATAGTGTCTTTTCTTGTTTCTTTTTTCCCCTCTCCTCTTTCTCTCAGCCTCTCTAAAAGCAAAGGATGAAATGACAGATCCAGAGTCCCCTCAGTGCCAGTATTATGCTCATGTGAGACCCTGAGGTCATTTTCTAAAGCCACATTAAAAATAAAAGTTTTGACTCTGACTTCATAGTTTACCTACTTATCTACTCATTGGATAGAGACAGAGAGAAAGACAGAGAAGGAGAGGGAGAGAAGAAGAGAGAAAGAGAGACACCTGCAGCACTGGCTCATCACTTACAAAGCTTTCCTCTTGCAGATGAACACAGGGAGATTGAACCCAGAACCTTGCTCATCATAACGTATGTGCTCAACCAGGTGTGCCACTGCCTTACACCCCAAGCATGGGTCAGTTTTCCAGTCTTGGGGCCTGCCTTGCACATCTGACATGTCTAAGTAGTTGCCCACACACTGAATGGTCTTCCACCCTGTGCAAGGTGACACAGGAAGGAAGGGCAAACTTCCCTGACTGACCTGCTCACCAAGAGCTTTAATTTAAAGCAACATTTCAACAGGGACAGTAATTGGTGAGGCAAACGCTAGAAGAAGAAGTAATTGGTGAGAGTTCTTGGAGCTGAAGCCTTTATAAAGAGGGTCAGTAACTTTCTCTGTTTCTGGAGTTATCATCATCAGGGCTTCTATTTGAATCCTAAAAATACTTACCTACACACACACACACACACACACACACACACACACACACACACACACACACCAAACATGTCAGGAATGTTACCAAGTGCCTGGGTTCAGTGCATTTTTCTTGAAATCCCATACTCAAGAAGACAAGTATTGGCAAGTAGAAAAGGGTTTATGCATGTGCTAGCTACTCCCCAAAGATGACAGCTTCTAGTCTCCAAAAAAAAACATCTTCACATCGCAGGCAGTATGCAAGGCTTTTAAGGGTTAAGAGTAAGCAGGGTTGGGGAAGGGTTGCAGGTGGGCAGAAGCAAACTGCATACTCCAGTTCCTGGCCATGTGGTGGTCTAGTGGGCACAGGCAGGCACATTGTTGGGAAACTCCCTGACTTTCTCAGGAAGCTGCCATAAGTTCTTCAGATGAGGTGCTGCTAGACTGGGAAAGCCTGAGAGTGGATTCCAGTTTAACAGATGAGAACTCCTACTGCAGTTCTCTAGCCCACAAAACCTCATGGCTGTTCTTTCCTATGGTACATCTGTCAAGCCAATTCCTGAATTTCTTCAACAAGCAGAACAATTCCTTTGTAAGTTAGACATTGTTTAAACAGTCAAAACAGGTTAAGTAAGAGCTGCAGAACTCGGGCTGTATTTTAAACAAAAATGGAATCTCTCCTATTGGGTTGCAGGAGCTGTGAATCCAGCATTCCTGCAGGCCAAGCAGAGTGGTTCCCAGTCCCAGGTTGGCTCAGATTATTGGTAGTTGGAACTGACACATTTGACCCACAGTTCACCATCATAAACTCCCTTCAGTCTCTGCAGAAAGAAATATGTTCCTTCTTGAACTATGAGCCAGCTGGTTAAAAGCAGGCTGCAATTGAGAGATTGCAGCTGAGTGATCCTCAACCCCACATGTCCTTGCCCAGCTACAAGTCCAGGACATCTATTAACAACCACAAATGATTGTTTCGCTTCTTTGGCTAAAATAAGAACATTGACTTGTAACAGTGACCACAAGTGGAGGGGTTGTCATTGCATGGTGAAGGTGGAGGACATCAAGAGCCCCTAAGGCAGAGGCAGAAGTGCTCAGGGTTGCAGAATATCTTGTATCTAGCATGTCCACACACAGCGACACAGTAGTGTTTATGAGATGTGTGTGCATAAACATCACTGTAAACTCATATATGTCCATCTGTCTATCTAAGTATGAGAATGCGTCTTCTTTCCTGGGCGTGAGACATAGAGAGATGGAGATATATGCAGAAATACAGTCTTTCATATGCAGGAGCTATACTCACTTAAGATAGAGCTTTGATAGATCTCCCCAGGCCCTCTCCACTTTCTCCCTCAACCAGAATCCAAAGGGCTCAGGTCTGTAAATTAAGAATCACTGCCCCAGCTTATATGTCCTAGTGCTTGTTTTGAATAGTTTCTCAGAAGAACTGTATCACTACAAACACGTTCTTGAGCTGAGTCCTTCCATAAGGGCCCCGGAAGTCACCAGCAGGTGAGTGCAGGGAAGATAAAATGGGAATTCCCAAGCTATCGTATAGCCACCTTGATGCTGACTATCTGAATGTGGACAGTCAGGATGGCAGTAAACGATCCAGAGAAGACAAATGGGGGTGAAGTGGAAGCTTCTAGGATTTTAGGAAATGAAATTCACCAGGCAGTGGATAGGGAAGGTCATCTGAGTTTGGGAAAACAATTTATATTTGAACCAAAAGGAGAACTAATGATGTGACCTAAAGACAGAGGCTAAGTTGTAAAAAAAAAAAAAGCATGGATAGCTTTCTGCACATCAACAATCCTGAATGCCTCTCCACCTTGTTGCATCAGATCTGTAAGTCTTGCACAGGTGGAATTGAAACTTGAACAAAATCTGGAAACACTAGCTAATGACCAGTTTGGAGAATGTTGAATAAGATTAGAAATCCCCTTTATGCCCTATTTTCCCTTCCCAAACCAACTGCACTCCTGGTGAAGTTAACGGCAGCTAAGTGTTGGATGGGCAGTTCCCTACAGTTCATCTTAAGTGAATGATAGGATGTGGTTTTTCAGCACAGTGCATCAGTGAGTATTGATTCACTTGAGTAAGCTCCAGTAGGGTTGTACTGCACAAGTCACTTTGTTTCTCGTAGAAGACTCATTTAGTTCTTTGGGGTCAATGAACAGATTCATCCTTGTTCGTATTAGAGTCATGCTGAAGTCGAATTCAGTCAAGACCCTTCTGTAGAGGGAAGAAATAAACCATGTTGGTTTCAACATTGGATCAAGAGTTGGGTCACTCCAGTACTCGAGCGGAGGGTCCCTTCTAGCCAGACGGCAGCCCTGGAGTCATGAATAAATGATGCTGGAAGCATGTATTTAATACACTTTTCCCTCAGTCTTGGTTTATATTCTGTCTGGTGATTTAGTGTGCATGTAACATATCTGTATTTCATGGATCGAAACTACTGATAATTACCCCAGCACTGGGTGGTATACTCATGGGATGGCAGCTCTTACTAGAGGTCCATCTTTGCAGTAGACTCGATCCTGAGGCCCTCAGCAGAGACTTCCTTCTTTGTGCCTGGCCTGCTGCAGTGGAGAGACTGTCATTCCTCCAACTGACGCTCACGGATGTTTTCTCCTGTGGACATGGAGGAGGCTCCCTTGATTGGTCCCCTGGGAGCTTCCATCTGCCCTCCTCACCCTCCATATATGCCATGTTAGAATCAGAAGGTCTTACCACTCCTGGGAAAATATGACTCTCCTGTAAATAATGTGACTTTAAAAAATTCCCTGGGGTTTGTGGAGGGGTGTGCGGGCTGTAGCGCAGCAGGTTAAGCGCACATGGTGTAAAGCTCAAGAATCCCCGTTCAAGCTCCCATCTCCCCACCTGCAGGGGGGTCGTTTCATGGGTGTTGAAGCAGGTCTGCAGGTGTCTATCTTTCTCTCCTCCTCTCTTGATTTTTCTCTGTCATATCCAACAATGACAGCAATAACAACAATAATAATAACGGTTAAAAAAAAAAAACAAGGGCAACAAAAGGGGAAAAATAGCCTCCAGGAGCAGTGGATTTGTAATGCAGCCAATGATAACTCTGGAGGAGAGAGAGAGAGAGAGAGAGAGAGATTGAATCCCCTGAGTAGGGTTCAGAAAAAACCTCACCCAGTAGAGTGTGCCTTGCCACGCAATAGGCCCTGGGTTCAAAGGCCGGAAATATAGCTCAGTATGTTAAAGAACAAGCTTTGTATGTCTGCAGTCCCAGAGGCCACAGGCTTAGTTCCCAGCATGGCCATCAGCCAGAGCTGATGGTGCACTGGCCTTGCCATCCATCTCTGTCTGTATTGGAGGTATTTTCCTCTAAGGTAGCAAGTCTGTCGTTTTTGCCAGGCTGGCTTCGCGGGCGGGAGACAGAGACGACCAGGGACTCATGGCTGAGCTGAGAACGCAGTTCAATCTTTATTCACGAGCGGAGATGCGGTTCAACAAACTAATCTAATCTAATCTAATCACAACCCAATTCTGTCCTGCCTCTCTCTCCTCCGGCGGAAGAGTCAGGAGCAAAGGAAGTAGGTACGACAGGGGGCAGGGAGAAGGAAGAAGCATGAACCAGCGATGACTAAACCAAATGTCCCAGAGGCAGGGGGTGCCCAGCCAACAGTGGACGTGCAAACAGAACACATAGCAAGCAACACAAGCGAACCCATTGTGATGATAAAATCAGAAGGCTTCACAAGCAGAATCCAGAAGCAGACCAACACAAGTCTACTGAGAATGTCTCTTTGCAACCACAGCCACACTTTTGGTGTATTTATTATTTTACATTTTTGACTTGCAGACCTGCCAAAGCCTCTCTAAATGAGTGAGTTCATAAACTGAATCAAGAAAGGGCTCTCTTCCTCCTCCAGCTCCTCCTTCTGGCAGTCTGGCCTGGGGGGTGGCCTCTGCCACGTGTGTCACCACTCTGGGGTCCTGCTAGACCAGCCATCTGACATCTGCTCTGGACTAGGGCCTGAGAGTCTGCACGTCTTTGTTTTTATTTTATTTTGTTTTATTTTATTTTTATTTTTGTCCATTGATCTACTGCTGGGGCTTGGTGCCTAGGCAACTGGACTCCACCCATTCCAGTGGTCACTTTTTTCCTTATATTTTAGGTAGAGGATGAAAGGCAGAGAGAGGGAGACAGAAAACAGAAATAGCTAGTGCACTTCTCCAGTGTTCATAAAACTGCCCCCTCTGAAGGTGGGAACTAGGAGCTTGAACTCAAGTCCTCATCCATGTCAATGTGTGTGCTCTACCAGGCATAAAAAGCTCCCAGACTTCTGTCCCAGGAAATCACAATCTCTGTGGCAAATTTTATCACACTGGAAACCCTCAAGGCCCTGGCCATGAGGCTGGCATGCTGGGAGGTCGTCCAAGTTAGGAACTCCTCTAGGTGGGTCTGGTGCTGGTCATGGAGGTGCCCCCAGCTGCACCTGCTTCCTAGAGCTGATATTCAGCCCCCACAATGGGGTAGTTTCCTAGCTTGTAGAAGCAAGTTGGGATGGGGCAAGTTTGGATGGTATAGCTGGACACTCCTGCCCCGCTGGCCCATGCTGCCATCTGAATTATGGACACTGCACCAAGGACATCCCAGCCAGAAAAGGCAGCATCTCCCCCTGGCCCCCTGGAGAACTTCACTTGCAAAGCACTCACTTTTATTTATTTGTAATTTGTTTAATTGCCACCAAGTTTACTGCTGGGGCTCAGTGCCAGTGCTATGACCACTTTTTCCTTTTTAAAAAAAAAAATTATTTGTTAAGATAAAAAGAAAGTATGAGGTGAGAGGTAGATAGAGATATAGATATGCACCTGCAGACCCGCTTCACTGCTCATGAAGTGACCCCTACAGGCGGGGAGTGGGGGCTTGAACCCGGGTCCTTGTCTTGGTAATGCCTATGCTTGGTAATGCCAGTAATGCCTATGCTTGGTAATGCCTATGCTTGGTAATGCCTATGCTTGGTAATGCCAGTGCCTTCAATTTTTGTAAGGATTAATTTGTTTATTAGGAGAAAGAGAAGGAAAACAATAAAAGAACCAGAGCACTGCTCAGCTCTGGAACTAGGTGGTGCTGGGGATCAAACCTCTAACAGGCTGAACTATCCCTTTGAAAAACGCCTTTTGACTGTCGTTACAGCAAGCCCACTCCGGCTCACTCCCTCCTGTGCAGGTGTGTCTTAGCACAGCACCTGGTGACCTCCACTTAGTAGCTTAAAACCGACCACAGTGGAAGCATCTATCCCTCAGAGATGGGTGTGCACTCAAAACCAAGTTCTTCCTTGTGTTCTGTTTGGAGAGTCAGTTGTAAGCATCTGTCATTAGACCAGCTGACTCCAGAGTAGATAAGGCAGGTAGACAGTGTACCAGCTTACACAGAACCATCTGTTGAAGAGAGAATCCTTGCTGCTTGGTAGGTTCTTGGTTCTTGGGTGTCAGTCAGCTGCCCGTGTGTGTGTGTGTGTGTGTGTGTGTGTGTGTGTGTGTGTGTGTGTGTGTGTGTGTGTGTGTCTGGGAAGAGCTGCCATTGCTTGGCTACTGGAATTCTAACATGCTCACTCTCGCAACTCAATGACGCTCTTCATTCAATAATGAAGCCCACTCATGATCAGATGTGGCCTTGAAGAGCTTCATTCTCTTCAAAAAGTCATAGCTTTGAGTACTTAGGACATTGTCCTCAAGTCTAATGACACAGCCTGTCTCATTTGCTCTGATATAATAAAACAAGACCACAGGATTACAGATAGGTCTCTTTATCCATCTGAAGATGGAGTGACCCAGTAGGCTGAAGGGTTTGGCACACAGAGCATCACAGAAATGAGGCTTCATCAACACATTAGCTTTTTCATAAGACTCGGTGCTCTAAAATGGATTAAATATGTGTTTCCTAGAGTAGGAAGTTTTCAGCCCATGTCTACTCCCTTTGAGTGGCTTTTACAGCCTTTGATAAAAGAGGAAAAGGGCTGAGCTTAATCCTGCTTGTGGGCAGGTGTTGAGATCTCCTGAAAATGGAGCCTGTGTTCAGAACTTTGTCACTTATTCACAATGCCTGGGATGCCAACAGTCAAGATATGCATCTCCCTTCAGAAACCAGTGAGCCACTTGGGCTCAGCAAGAAAGAGGATCTGTCAGCACACAGGACTCAGATGGGTCTTGAGTAAGAAAAGCCATCCCTAAGGGTCACACGATGTTCAATGGCATCTCTGTGAAGTTCTGTGGTGTCTGGGAGTGAAGTGGCTTCTCAAAGTGGAGTTGGGGGGAGGTGACTGTGTGAGGAGAGAGTAGAAGAGAGACCTTGGTGGAGAGGGAAGACTACATGTCGATTCCAGGGGCCTTTAGTCATCTTCATTGGTGACGAGGTAACGGGGTCACACATTTGTTCCAACACCCATCACTTTGCTGGTATAGATGTTGTCTTGTGCTCTGACAGGACGCAACATCGTAACACACTGCGTAGGAAACTATGGCTAGAAGTTTAAGTCCCCTGACAATGGTGGCACAGGGAGTGGAAGGAGGATCCCCTGACACCTTGTCTTAAAAGATGCTGTACAATGTATCATTTTTTTTAAAATTGCCACTAGGGTTATATCTGAAGTTATATCGGAAGTGACACTGAATTCACTGTGCCTAGTGGCCATTTTTTTCTTTCTTTCTATTTTATTTGGTTGAACAGGGAAATTGAGAGATGGGGGGATAGATATATAAAGAGACAGCACACATTACAGTGTGCAGGGACCCAGGTTCAAGCCCCTGGTTCCCACCTGCAGGGGAGAAGCTTCATGAGTAGTGAGGTAGGACTGCATGTGTCTCTCTGTCTCTTTTCCTGTCCTCCCCCTTCCGTCTCCCCTTTCAATTTTTCTCTGTCTTTATCCAGTAGAGAAGAAAGAGAAACAGGGAGAAGGGGAGGGAGGAAAAAGAGGGAGAGAGAGAGACACCTATAGGCCTGTTTCACCACTTGTGAAGTTTCCTCCCTGCAGGCGGGGGCTGGGGACTTTAACCTGGGTCTTTGCATAGGTTCCTTAATAGAATTTACCACTGCCTGGCTCCCAATCTGTATTTTTAATCCAGTGTGCAGTATCTCTGTTTGAAAGGCACATCCTCATACCTGTTACACCCCTTGGCCAGCACCAAAGCACACTCCCCTGACCACCAACCATCTGGTGAGCCCCAACCTCTGACAGCTTCCTCCACCCCCTCCCCTGCCTGGTCACCTAACTTCTGTGGCACTTGCTCCAGGTTTGGTCGACTTTATCTCTTGCCTGGCTTTGAACCTGTACCCCTCCTGTGACTGGGCCCAGCCAGCACCGGGACCTTCCCTTAGAGCTGTTGTCTCCTTGCTGCTCTGTCTTTATCTGTCCATCAGTGAGAACGGAGTATACAGTCTTCTGCACAACGGCGCTGCTGGCAATGCCACCCCTCAGCTAGCGGCTTTCTGAATGTGTCTAGCTGTTTCCCAGCATCCTGCGGTTACACAGCCTCTAGAGAGGGAGTGTGCACTTCTAGGAACTAGACCTGATGCTGCATGAAGTTTGGTGGGATATATCGCCTGTAGGGCACACACCTTACCATGTGTCAGGCCCTGGGTTTCCTCCCTGCCAGCGGGGACCAGGACTTGAACCTGGGTCTTTGCGCATGGCAGGCATGCTCTTAACTAGGTGCACCACCAACCAGGACCACAAGGGAACACCCGGTGTGATGGAACTGTTATGTGTGTGCTGTTGTGTCTCTTCTTTCTCTCTGCCTCCCTCTTAGAAATAAAAAAGGGAAAGATCTGGGCAGAGAGGTGGCTCAGAGATGGTGTGATGCATATGCAAGGCACTGGGTTTATTCCTGGGTGCTGTATTAACATAAGAACAGCAGAAGTCAGTCAGTGAGCCTCACAGCACTCAGCCAGCTGCAGTGGCAGTGTGTGGGTACATTCATATGAGGTTTATGTGTTACGGGGTACCGAGGTCTTCGTTGGGGGTCACTACTTCGTTGGGGGTCACTTCGTTGGGAGCAAGGTCGCTACACCCTGGAGTCCTGAGCAGGAAGGTCCCGCCTTCCTATGGCCACGTACCCTGGTGATTCTGCACCTGGCAGAGGGAGCTCTAGCCGCAGCTGACCGTGTGTGCTCAGTGAGAAGTGAGAGCCCAGCTCCTTGCTCAGACCCTCCCCAGGTGGCTGTCACACACCTCTGCTTAGAGTCTCCAGTCTGGAGAAAGGACACTGAGGCACAAGGCTTCTACTCCCAAGGTTTATTTCATTTTGTTTTCCTTTTTTTTTTTTTTTTTGAATTGGGGAGATTAATGGTTTACAGTAAATATAGTTGTTGGTTGCATGTGTTTTCTGAAGAAGCAGCTTGTCCTGCCAGATCCACCCCTGCCGTGTGCACACTTAGATTTATGTAAAGTCACTCCCAGTGCAACTGCAGATTCCTCCTTAGAAGGTGAAAAACGTTTGCATAACTGATGGTAATATAGGCCTGTGGTGAGAGAGAAAGAGAGAGAGAGAGAGAGAGAGAAAATGGGAGAGAGAGAGAGAGAGAGAGAGAAAATGGGAGAGAGAGAGAGAGAGAGAGAGAGAGAGAGAGAGACTGAAGAAGGGCTTTTCTGGGATACAGATTTGTAACTGATACCAAACAGCCCTTCTGAAAACCTTCTAGAAACTGGAGTTTTTTTTTTGTCTTGTTTTGTTTTTAAGGGGTGGCGGGGGGGGGGGGGGAGAGACAGAGCACTCTGATGTTTCTTCTAAAGCCACTAATCCCATGAAGCACCACTCTAAGACCATCAAGTCACTAATCAGTCCCAAAGTCTCCAAGTCGCCATTGGTAGAGCTTCAACGGGAGTTTCAGGCAGACACAGGTCCCATCACAGCCGCCATCTTTCTCTCTACAGCAGAGATCTGTCTCTTTCCACCTTGTACCTCCTGGGTGGGTTTCTCCCAGTGCAACCCCATGGAGTCAGGTGCTTCCTCTTCTCAGTGACAGCCCTGCTTCATCAGGGTCCAAGTTCTGAACTGTTCCCCAGGGCAGAGAGTTCTGAGGTCTCTCTGTAGCAACAATGTACTGGTTAGACACCGTGATCTCTGCCACAACCACACCCATGGAAGATTCCTCAACTCTAAACTTTCTTTATAACATAGATATATATTTGTTATCACCACCAGGGTTAGTTAGGGCTGGAGCTCAGTGCCTACATGATGAATTCACCACTCCTGAATATCATTTTTTTCCTTTTTTAAAATTTTTATTTTATTTGCTAGGACAAGAGAGAAAATTGTCTTGTGTTTCCCTTGATGTGTCAGTTCAGGTTCAGGTGTGTGCCCACAGTCAGAAGGGGCCCATCTGGTGGGCTGGCCTAAGAGTGAGTGGGCACGGAGCCTGGGTCAGGAACACGTGGATGCTGGCGTTGCTCAGTGATCCCCTAATGGAGACAATCAGTGCAGACAGACAGCCTCCAGGATCCACTGCCAAGACCTCCCCCCCATTAAATGCTGTGCTAGTCTCAGAGCGAGTTTCTCTCACTGAACAAGGGAAAAATTCAGCCCATCCATCATGCCCTTACATACATTCTCTTCCCTCTTCTCCCTCTCCCTCTCCCTCTCCCTCTCCCTCTCCCTCTCCCTCTCCCTGTCCCTCTCCCTCTCCCTCTCCCTATCCCTCTCCCTATCCCTATCCCTATCCCGCCCCTCTCTTTCTGTCTCCTGAAAGTTCTATATGTTGTTTTCTCTCTGTTAAGAATTTGACTCACTTTTTTAGTCATGCTAATGCATTTACTGGGGTGATTTTTTAAATAATTTTTTTTAATTGATGATGTGGGGATAGTGCTATGCCCGGCTTGAAGCCCGTGTTTAGCTTTGGCTCGAAGCCCGTGTTCTGCACACGGCACCTTTTGTACCTGATGTGAATGATGTGATTCACTTGATGTCAGTGGATGGTATAAAGGCTGTTTGGAAAAGCAATAAAGGGGAGAGCTAGCTAGCAGTCCCAAGGCACAACTATCTCTCTCCCCCCCTCCCTCTCTCTCTCTTCCTCCCTCCCTTTTTCTCACCTGCTCCCTCCAATTCCCTCTCCCTCCCTTTCCTTCCCTCCCTCCCCCTCCCACCCTGGTCTGCTCCACAGTGGACAGTTTGGTGTACTGAGGGCCTCACCCTTGCTGAGCCATCCCCCCCCCCCAGCCCTCCAAGCCCGCCCCTTGGCCTGCCAGTCAATTTATGAGAGGGAGAGAATGCAAATAGCGGTCAGGCACACATGGTGCGGGGAGTGGAATCCTGGGCCTCCTGCTTGTAAGGCCTGCACTCTGTTCACTGTGTCATGCCCAGCTGTGTGGTGGCTGGTCACATGATCACACAAATATTGTGTTAGGCTGCCCTGGACCTAGCTTTTCAACCACCCTATCACTCTTACCATTGAGTTTGCAGATCAGGTAATGATGCATTTATCTCACGGAAGCAGAGGCACCTGCTCTGGCCCTGTCGCTTGTTAACTGCCCTCATTAGAGAATTACTCTCTGAATTGCAGGCTCTGCACATGGACCCCAGGTCCTGAGCTTGAGATATCAGCTGTCTGCCAGGCACATTTATTTAATTCCCCCTTCACACAGCAGACCTGTTCCTGTTCCTCACATATCTGACTCCATCCCATTAGAAAATAACCTTCCCCAGCTTTATTTCTTCTCAGGCAATGGCTGGAAGTACCTCCACAAGCAGAGCATGTAATCAAGATTGAGCGCGCCTCCACTGAAGCTTGTTTTACATTATTTTTTAAATGGCTTGTATATAGTTGGAGACATTGAAGAGTGAACCCCACCCACCCTCTCCAAACACTGCTTCTCTGTGGTCAGCAATTAGAACTTAAGCTTCACATGCATCATCTAGACCTTTAAACTCTTATCAGGAAACAGTGAAGGAACTCCAGGTTCTAGA
Organism: Erinaceus europaeus; assembly: GCF_950295315.1. Taxonomy (NCBI): domain Eukaryota; kingdom Metazoa; phylum Chordata; class Mammalia; order Eulipotyphla; family Erinaceidae; genus Erinaceus; species Erinaceus europaeus. Next base: position 5,863,919 of record NC_080182.1, on the reverse strand, counting down.
GGTGCTAGGATCCTGGCAGGAGAATAGCTCGCCAGGGGTTCTGGAGATGCTCTGGCTTCTCTCTTCCGGCCCTCTCTAGCTTTGATGAAATAAATAAAAGCCATCTGCTATTGTGAGAACTCTAGTGGTCATTGGGAGCTGGGAAGGTGGAGACACAGAAGTGTTGGTGGTCGGTGAGGTATGGAAAGATGCACTGTATTCTTACCATCTTGTAAGCTACTGTTATTCACAAATAAAAGACACTTAAAACAAGTAGAAGAAATGTGCTAAAATTAACATTCCAAGAGACAAATGCTTTTCCCTAAAATTTCTAGAACATGTGGATTTGATGGACACAGAAAGAAATGGATTTTTTTTTTCCAACAGCAGGTCAGCTTCTATACTGCTGCAAAGATACAGAGCTTGTGTTTACGGGAGAGATGGGTGTTGTTGATAATGACTGTTGCTCACACATAGATGTTTTCATGGCTCCCATGCTGACTTGTTCATTCAGATATAGAGACAGACAGGAAGAAAGACAGAGAGCAGAGGTCAAACCAGCACAGCAGAGCTTCTGCTGGTGCTAGAGCACCACCCATGTGGTGCCAGGGCTCAGATCAGGGCTGTGCCCATGGCAAAGCATGTACTCTCCCCAGTGAGCTGCCTCCAGCCAGACTGTAAATATTAAGTACACACAGCTACATGCTTGGTGGCAAGATGAATTTTTAGGACTGGACAGTGAACATAGAATTCTCTCTCTCTCTCTCTCTCTCTCTCTCTCTCCATCTCACCACTGGGACTCAGTGCCGGCACAACTCCACCACACCCAATGGCCTTTTTTTTTTTTTTTAATAAAGCATGAGAAATAGAGGGACAGAGAAAAAAGAGAGAGAGCTACAGCACTGCTCCAAAGTTTCCCCCCTGTAGTTGGAGACCAAGGGCTTGAAGCCAGGCCCTCGCACAAGGTAATGTCTGTGCTCTACCTGGAGTGCCACCCCCGAGCCCCTAGACTTTGACCTCTGCCAGCTGCTGCCAGGTTGGGGCCTAGGACTGCTTTCATGCTAGTCTTTTTCATCACCACTGTGCTGTCTCCCTGGCCCCGAGCAGGCTTTTCTAAGAATGAATCAGAATGGCCCCTGCCTGAGCCAAGCAGGGGACGAGTCAGAGCAAGCTGGTGCTATCAGGAGGCTCTCACAGAGGTCGGAAGAACCAGAACCGTCGCCGACACAGACTTGCAGTGGCAGGAGATACGTCAGTGGCACCATCGGACAGAAGCCTTACAGAATCTGTGCTTTGTTGCCTCTGACTGCAAAGTGTTTAAATTTCTAGGCATCCCTGAGGGACCAGGAGTGGCCAGGGTCTCACCCTGGTGGGTACTGTGCAAGGTCCTGGGTTTGAGACCCAATCCACCACGTGGAAGAATTCTGAAGAGGGGAAGCTTCACAAGTGGTGGAGCAATACTTTGTTGCTTTCTCCCTCCTCTTCCTCTCATATTCTACTGGGGTGGGGGTGGGGTGGGGGGATGGGTAGTTAGAAGTGGTGGACTCTGGCCAGTATGAAACCCCAGCAAAGACCTGGTATCAAAAACACAATCAAAAATAATGGTTGATTTGAACATGGGGTAATTGTTCTTCATGATGGCAGAGACTGAGATGGGGAGTCTCACGGAGGCACAGCACCACAGAGCAGCCTTCCCGGCCTGATTTCTTATTTTTATAGACTCAGAGAGGAGAGGGGGAGAGGCACTACCGCACTGCTCCACTGTCCATGGAGCTCCACTGGTGCTGCCCTGTGGTGCTGGCATCCAAAGCCGGGGCCCCAGCATGGTAAGGTGCACGTTGCCAGGGTCTTTCCTGGCACCCTGAGCAGGGTACATTGTGACCTCCAGGGTGTGCAGTACCAGGTCCATGGACCGGTACGTGCGTAGCTGGTGTACGCCTCCGTGTACAAATTCCTTCTTTCTCTTGGAAAGACTTCAGCTCCCTCTCTTTGCAGCCTACAGCAATAGCACATGATGCCTTACAGGAAAAATAAATAAATAAATAATAAATAAATAAATAGGCCATGGCCCAGCTAAAGCACATGGAATACCATACACAAGGATCCAGGTTCAAGCCCCCACTCACCGCTTGCAGGGAAGATGCTTCATAAGCAGCTAAACAGGTCTATAGATGTCTCTCTCTCTCTCTCTGTCTCCTCCTCCCCTTTCAATTTCTCTCTGTCCTATCAAATAAAAAAAATTTAAAGGAAAAAGAATGGCAGCAGAGAGTTGGGGATTCATAGTGCAGGCACCACAAATATGAAGGAGAAAAAAAAGGCAAAAATCAGAGTTACTAGGCGTTTCTTCCCCCCACCCCCACCCCCGTAACAGTCATTCTGTTTTCTATGTGATCTTCCAGCTGCAGGTCCAGATTTTTCGAGAACCCTTCTAAAAAGAGTGACTCTCGTCAGAGTGGGCGGGGATGTTGTCATCGAGTGCAAGCCCAAAGCTTCGCCGAGGCCCGTCTACACCTGGAAGAAAGGACGTGACATCTTGAGGGAAAGCGAAAGGTACTGTCCAAGGGTTCTGAACTTCGGGGCCTGGCGCAGTCTCAGTGGGTGTGTGGTGAGTAGCTCTGTTAGGATTGACTGAGCTGGGTATGGGCAGCATGGGGCAGAGATGTGGGGCTCCCTGAGGGCCAGTGAGTCAGGGGGCATGTTCCTTGGACTCTGTAATCCTCTAAATCTAAAGACCCTGGCGCTGGAGGACTCTGCCAGGCTCGAACATCCAGGAAGGAGTACCTA